>NC_142601.1:3817220-4117220 GCF_041222555.1 Hakea prostrata
CATTGACATATCAATCCTGCTTTGCTTTCTTATCCTAAAATCTGTGAATATATTGTTTGTTTTGAGAT
The DNA here is from genome assembly GCF_041222555.1 of Hakea prostrata. Lineage (NCBI taxonomy): Eukaryota > Viridiplantae > Streptophyta > Magnoliopsida > Proteales > Proteaceae > Hakea > Hakea prostrata. The sequence continues at coordinate 3,817,289 of NC_142601.1, forward strand.
ATGGCTTCAGTGTAGGTTACCTGATCAATGCTACCTGGTCCAATTAACACAAGAGCCACACCAGATGCATCCATCCTATGCTGCAACACATGAAAGGATTATAATATTCCCATGCACATTTGGAAATAAATGGCTTCAAAAACAAGGAAAATAGTTTCTACTTCCAAATCAATACACAGGAGAATATTATTACATTGGATAATAACTCTCTTATTAAACCTACAATAGAAAATTGAAGCAACCTCAAGATCCTTGACAGTGGACTAGCGTTTAGTGAATAATGCTGGGGGGTGGGGGGGAAAGAAAGAAAATCAACAGTATATATAGCACCAAAATCAAGGATGAGATCTGCAAAGAGACTCTAGATAGGCTAAATGCCCAGAAAGTTATTCAAGAATATATTACATTACTAAACACTGACTAGATTATTTATATTTATCCTGAGAGAATTCTTCGCCAACAAGAATAATAATCTCTTAGATTCAATTTTCATACATGGAAGTTGTGGGGAGAATGGAGATAATCTCTTGGATTCAATTGTCATACATGGACGTTGTGTGGAGAATGGAGATATATACTTCCTTGGTAGATCATATTTAGTTCTTTCTTAAAGGATGTCCATAGTGATCTTTTAAAATTGCTGATAAGGGTTCCTGGACTGACATATCAGATGCAATTATTTTTTTTTCTGTCAAAACATGCAACCATTTCAAACCATTGTAGTATTCTAGTGCTAAGACAGATCCAGCACAAATAAATTGGAGAATCAACCACTTGGGACCTGTTGAAATGCAATAACAGCCCTTTAAAATCCTTCAATAACTTTAATAAGTGTTAGAAAACAAGCTTTAAACAATCAAAATAGCAGTTGAACTTGAACAAAGAAAAGAGAGAAGAAGAAGAAGAGAAGAGAGATGAAGAACTAGTAGAAAAGACCTATGATTCTTAGCTAAAGAGTCTAGAATCACAGAGCACTTTTATTTATAGCTTCTAATGAATCTAATACAACTTGAGAGACAAGTAATTGTCCTCTAGAAGAAGGAAACAAAATATTACAGCTTTAGTAACTTCCTAACTCCTAAAATAGAAAGTTCAGAAAATAGAAACTACCACCAAAATAGAAACTATGCTCTCTAAAAAACTCCCAAAACTTATGTAGCAAGATTCCCCCATTAGAAATAGAAAATATAATCAAAACAACAGTTTTTACTGTTCACATGAACAGTAAAAACACTGTTCACGTGAACAGTAACTCCAAATTTATGTTTACTTTAACACTCCCCCTCAAGCTGGAGCATACAAATCTCCCATGCCCAGCTTGCAACAGATAGACTGAAAACTTGGTCTGAACAGAGCTTTGGTGAACAAATCAGCTAGTTGGTCAGTAGAACTCACAAAAGGAGTTGCTATAAGCTTCTTCTTCACTGCATCACGCACAAAATGACAATCTACCTCTATATGCTTCGTTCTCTCATGGAACACTAGATTACTAGCAATGTAAGTGGCTGTCTAATTATCAAAAAACATTTTCATAGGGGCAGAAACTGGAAATCCTATTTCCTCTAACAATGAACGAAACCACATCAATTCAGCAGCGGTGTGGGCCATAGCCCTATACTCAGCTTCAGCACTAGATCGAGCAATGGTGGACTGTTTCTTACTCTTCCAAGTCACAAGATTTCCACCAAGAAAAGTACAATAACCTGTGGTTAACCGGCGATCAATGACGGATCCAGCCCAATCTGCATCAGAAAAGGCAACCAAGTCCATACTCTGATTTGGTCGATAGATGAGCCCTTTTCCGGGCGCACTCTTGAGTTACCGAAGCACTCTCATCGCTGCATCCTAATGAGCCTTCCTAGGAGACTGCATAAATTGACTCAACACACCAACAGAATAAGAAATATCAAGACGAGTAACAGTAAGATAAATAAGTTTCCCAATAAGACTCCTGTAACGATGGACATCATCTAGCAAGTCACCATCATCACGTTCTAACTTCAACTGAGGATCCATGGGAATGTCACTAGGTTTACAAGCAAGCATGTCAGTCTCAGTCAAAAGATCTAGCACATACTTTCTTTGTGACAAACGTACTCCTTTTTTACTGCGGATCACTTTAATCCCCAAGAAATATTGTAGATCACCAAAATCTTTATAAATCTTTGGTTTTGAAAGATTTTTGTAAGTGTGCCTTAACTGTATGGATTGCATCAACATCATTGCCTGAAAGGACAATATCATCAACATAAACTGCCATAATGACAACCCAATCACCCCTGTGCGTCTAACAAACATAGAGTGATCGAAATAACACCAGTACAAAACCAAAAGACTCCACAGTCTTGCTAAATTTCTCAAACCAAGCCCGTGGAGACTGTTTGAGTCCATAAATCGCTTTATGAAGCCTGCAAACACGAACACTGTCCTCCCCCTGAGCAACATACCCTGGAGGTTGCTCCATGTAAACTTCTTCATGAAGATCACCATATATGAATGCATTTTTTATGTCAAGCTGAAAAAAAGTCCAATCATAATTCACAGCCAAAGATATTAAGACACAGACAGAATTAAGTCTTGCCACAGGAGAAAAAGTCTCAAAATAATCTACACCATATGTTTGTGTATAGCCCTTAGCCACCAAGCGGGCCTTAAGCCTTTCAACTTTACCATCAGAATGGTACTTAATTGTATACACCCACCGACAGCAGACCACATCTTTCCCAGGAGGTAAGTTGACTAAAGACCATGTATGACGAGAATGTAAAGCATCCATTTCCACATCCATAGCGGCTTTCCAGCCAGGAATTTTAAGAGCTTCGGTATGATGGGTTGGAATATGAACGGCAGGCATAGAAAAAGCAAGGCAACCAAAGCTAGGAGGGAGATGAGAGGTAGAAACAAAATTGGAAACAGGATAAACAATGTTAGAGTGTAAAGTGCAAGTACGAGTACCTTTCCTTAAAGCAATTGGTAAGTCATCTGAAGGCAGAGTGGGATCTCCACTAGAAGAATCCGCCGGTGGAGAGGATGAAGAAGGAACATCCGTAGGGCCAGCTTCAGGCTCCACTAAAGGAGAGCCGCTAATATTGTTAGGAGGAACTCTACTATCCACAATATGTTCTGGCAACTTATGTCTTCGTTGATAAACCTGTAGAGGAACATTGCTAGTGGAAGGAACTAAAGAGGGAATAGGAGGAGTATCATCCAAAACATTTTCAACAGACACAGATTGACTTAGATAATAAGGAATGTCTTCAAAAAAGGTCACATCCGCACTTGTAAATTGTTTGCGAAGAACCGAATCATAACAACGAAAACCTTTTTGAGTGCGTGAGTACCCAAGAAAAATACACTTAATAGAACGGGGGGAAAGTTTATCCAAAGGATGTGGTATGTGAACAAAACACACACAATCAAAAATTTTGGGTGGAACTGAAAACGGTTCTCTATTGGGAAAAACAATTGAAAAAGGAGATTTTTTAGAAAGCAAAGGCATAGGCATGCGGTTAATTAAATGACCAGCAGTCAAAATTACATCACACCAAAGCACTAGTAGAAAAGACCCGTGATTCTTAGCTAAAGAGTCTAGAATCACAGAGCACTTCTATTTATAGCTTCTAATGAATCTAATACAACTTGAGAGACAAGTAATTGTCCTCTAGAAGAAGGTAACAAAATATTACAGCTTTAGTAACTTCCTAACTCCTAAAATAGAAAGTTCAGAAAATAGAAACTACCACAAAAATAGAAACTATGCTTTCTAAAAAACTCCCAAAACTTATGTAGCAAGATTCCCACATTAGAAATAGAAAATATAATCAAAACAACAGCAAAATACTGTTCACGTGAACAGTAAAAGCTGTTTTTACTGTTTACGTGAACAGTAAAAGCACGTGAACAGTAAAAGCTGTTTCTACTGTTCACGTTAACAGTAAAAACACTGTTCACGTGAACAGTAACTCCAACTTTATGTTTACTTGAACAATAAGCATTATGTAGTGGCCTGAATGTTCTTTCTAGGACTCTTCAGGTACCATATGATTATCAACACGCTGACAGGAACTGAAGAAGTCATATCTTCAGCAGTTATTTGTATTTTCTCATGTATGGATCTAGCGATGCAGCAAATGCAGTCATTTTTCAACTTGAGGAGGTAAGATTCATGAATTTTAGTTATTAAAAAATTAACTGCAGTGTCTCTAGTTGCAATTTGTGAGGATAGTGGAAGAGGCAGTTCATGAAGCTCTACATGTATGTCAACCGTCTGTCGGGTGTGGAATCGGTTCAGCTGTTAATAACAGGATCATACAAGTTAATTACACATATTCCAGTTTCATGTTCTGGTCTTTCTAGGGCCGTATCTTTTGTACAGTAATAAGCTTTTAGGTAGCTTAAGCATTCGTTGAAAAAAAAACTCATAAATGGTTGGAGAACCCTGAGCACAAACGGTTATTTAACAATACATGGAGAGGAAAAAATAGTGTTTTTGGTGGGAATGTTTGAATACTCATCAATACCTTCTTGGAAGCAAGGAAATCAGCGCGCTTGCGACAGAGGACACAACTGCATGGACAGGGGAAGAAAAACAAAGAAAACTTTTAAGGAAGTCTAAAAGAAGGACGCTGCGAGTTTTTGAAGGGGATAAAACATTAGAAGGGAAAGAATTAAAGGAAACTCACCCAAAATGACGAGCAAATGCGACTACAGCTTTCCTGTCTTTCCACAAATCAGATATTGGAATCGCTTTTCCATTCAAATCAAGCACTTTCACGCTATCCAACAAACTTGTCGTGTCTTCACTCACGATAGAGGATGCAGTACCTACTCACATCAGTAATATAAAACGAAGATTGATTTCAGCTAATAAAGGCTGTCGCAAGATAAATTTGAAATCAGATTAATCTAAGCAGATACAAGAAAACGAAAACGGGGAGAACACAATTACCAGGTGAGCCAGGAATTGCAGAAATAGGAATGTTGCATCGCCTTACGCCAGGAGAAAATAAGAATTTGGAATCTGTATTAATTACTTCTTTGATGTCTACTGAGAAACGAAAATTCCGTTCTCTTGCAACCTTTGAAGACAGACAAGAAGCAGTAGGGTGTTTCGTCTTGTTCGGTGTTACAGGGCTATGGAATGTGATGGTGCGAAGGGAAACCGCCATTGATGTACTCTTAAACTCTTAAAAGAGTAGAACAGACTTACAAGAGTAGTGCGAAGCGGAAGCACCTTCTACTCTGCTAAAGCTTCGGTGGTTTATTTCACTGAACAGCTCTCGCAGATGGTTGATAACATAAATGTTTTGAGCGGTCTAGAGCCGGGAACGCGGTAATCAATCCTGGAGATTCCACGTGGCGTTTACGGAATTGCTATTTTTAACAATTTTTTTGATTTTTTTTTCAAGTCATAAACTAATGTTGGGTCTCTTTATTTATTGCAGTATATTTTGGGTTGGCAAATTGATATTATGGGGATATTACTAATGTATGTGTCGTTGAATGGGTGCGAACCCATGGGAGGTTAGATTGTTAACCGCTCGACTATCCTACCATTGGCAAAACTAACACTATTAAGTATATTTATACATTGTATTATTATATTTTTTTCCCTTTTTTTGGATGCATATATTTTTTTAACCATATAATCAATGCATAATGACCAATTATCTCCTCGTAAAACTATATATTAACGTAATGTATTAAATATCTTAAAGAACACTTTAGTCTCTTTGTGTTTGAAATTTGAATATATTTAATAGCGACTGTTAGTCTATTTGGAACTCACATGTAATAAATTGTATTAAAGAGACCCAACATTAGTTTATGATCCACTACTCACATGTAAAAAACTTTTTTTTTTTTTTTTGGGAAAAAGGTAGCTTTGTATAAATAACGGAAACAAAATTACATACGATAATAGAGCATCCCATCCACATCATTTCTGATTAACCGAGCAAGGTCATCATGAATATTAGGAGGGAAGAAATAACTTCATTTACAAAGTGACAAAACTCGCCAAAAGGTCAGTACCAGTATTTAACTCCCGAATGTGGTGATGAAAAACACAATAGTAGAACTGTTGCGAGAGGTCTCGAATGTCCGCAACTAACTCTTGAGCAAACCAAGGGATATTATACCTGCCCCATAACATTGCCACAGCAGCCTTAGAATCTGACCGAACCTGGACACAGGTATAGGCTAAATCAGATGCTTGTTGTAATCCGCGAAAGATCACCTTCAACTCCATTAGCAATATATTTGTTTCAAACACAGCACCTACTATAGCAAAAATAGCCACTAGCTCCTGCTGCATCTCGTTCGAGAACACCAAACCCACCAAGGGCAGACCGAATAGATCCATCTCAGTTACATAGAGATCCACCCATTCGGAGCAGTAGTCCATTTCACCACCCTTGCCATTGAGAGCCAAAATTTCACCTTAATCTTCCATTGGTGGAAAAATTCTCGGTTAACAAGGCAATCAATCACCATGCAAGCATCCCTTGAAAACCTATTTCGAACATTGCTTAAAATATGTTGGAATGTGCTTTCAGCCATAGCGTGACCATTTTGAAAAACCACATTATTTCTTGCTACCCAAATCCGATAGACGAAAGCTCCAAAGCTGAACTTGCGAATGCGATTAACCAAATCATCACCGGCAAACCTCTCCACAACCCATCCGATTTCCTCACTCCAAGAGTTCCTCCAAGTATGAAAAAACTTATTTTTTTCTTTTTTGTGAAATTATATTCACATCTTATAATCTATTTTATTATAGACATCCTCCCTCTCTTTTTTTTTTGGTAGTTCATTAATTGCAGGCATCCCCATACCTTATGTCATCAGTTTCAAATAACGGATACATTTATCTTTGTTAATGAAAAAGATTAATTTTTTTTTGGAGTATAAAAACAAAACAAAAAAAATTGCGAGTTTAGATAACAAGCTTATTTTCACAAAAGTACTCATAATCGACTCTCATTAATAGAAGTATACCACTTCAAATTGAGTTTGAGTTTATTAAAAATAACCAAAACAGTTTCTTACGTGCACAAACCCCGCGGTCTGATATGAAACTGATGACCCTATGCCAAAAACTGTTAATACGTTTATTGCATTAATTACCATTTATCACCATTATTGGAATTCAAATAATTTTTCTATTAACCATTTATGTGTCAGCATGACTCAAATGCTCATTACTTAAACCCTATTTTGATAATTAAAAGCACATGGAGTAAAGAGACTAAAAGAAACGTTGATTATAAAGAAGGTTTACTGGCCATCATCATTAAAGTAGCAGCCTTCCAACGCAGAGCTGTTCTAGTGGTTGAAACCAATACCTCTTAATGAAGAGGTTGTGGGTTCGACTCTCGCTGAGGTATATTAATATCTCCATCCTCGGCTTAATAAAGTCCCTTTTATACAAAAAAAAAAAAAAGAGGGTAATTTTCATTTAAACCCCCTAAGGTTTGGTCTAGGTCACTTTTAGTCCAAAAAAAATTCTCCTTTGCATATGGCTCTCCCGAGGTTTTTAGAAATGATTAATTAAAGCCAAATCAAAATTTTGATTACCAAAATACCCTTATGGTGCAATGGTCAAGATTGAACCATGTATGTCCTTTTGATCTAACGGTTTATATTAAAAAGATAAATTATAATTTTAATTTTAATTCTTTAATTTTATATTCAAGGGTCTTAAGAATTCAAATTTACAAACCTATACCCTTGAAACTCAATGAAATCTATTCCCATTACAGGAAGCACGAGAGGGAGAGGGACAATTAGGGTTTTGATTTGCTCCATCTCCTACTCAAAGATTGGGGATAGTTTAAAGCCCTAATTGAAACGAAGGATCCAAGTAATGCACAAGGTAGATTCCGTCGTCGAAGCACTTCCACGCTATCCAACAATCTTGTCCTATCTTCACTCGCAATAGAGGATGCATTACCTACTCATGTCAGTAATATAAAATGAAGATTGATTTCAGCTAATAAAGGTTGTCGAAAGATAAATTTAAAATCAGATTAATCTGTGCAGATACAAGAAAACGAAAACAGGGAGAACGCAATTACCAGGTGAGCCAGAAATTGCAGAAATAGGAATGTTGCGTCGGCCTACGTCTGGAGAAAATAAGAATTTTGAATCTGTATTAATTACTTCTTTAAGGTCTACTGAGAAACGAAAATTCTGTTCACTTGCAACCTTTTAAGACAGAAACGAAGCAGGAGGGTGTTTCTGTCTTGTTCGGTGTTACAGCGCTATGGAATGTGATGGTGCAAAGGGAAACCGCCATTGATAGTTCACCTTGTGGATTATTTGGATCCTTCGTTTCAAATAGGGTTTTGAACTATCCCCAATTTCTGACAGGAAAAGGAGCATATCAAAACCCTAATTGTCTCTCGTGGGAATTGAATTTCATTGAGTTTCAATCAAGGGTATAAGTTTGTAAATTTGAATTCTTAACACCTTTAATATAAAATAAAAAGATTAAAATTTGTCTTTTTAACATAATAATCTTGATCAGTGCACTACAAGGGTATTTTGGTAATCAAAATTATGATTTGTCCTTAATTAATCATTTTTAAAAACCTTAGGGGAGCCATATGCAAAGGGGAATTTTTTTTTAACTAAAAGTGACCTGAACCAAACCTTAGGGGGTCCAGATGAAAATTAAGAAGTAGCAGCCTAGCAGGTAACTGTTAGGGATGAGTTGCTTTCAACTTGAGATTTGATATGTGATTGAAATAATATCGTTTGATTGTTATTCTACGGTTGTGTTTTCACCAACTTCTCATCCATGTCTTTTACCTTCACCAATATAAGATTGTGTTTTTTTTTTCTTCCATATTCTTTTATTACACATTTAGGAGATGGGTACTGAAAGGGTGAACCAAAGATGGACTCCTTGAATAAGTTGCAGAAGTGTGTGATTAAACCCGAGCTCATTACAGTTCGGGAACTTCGACTTCTAAGAAGAGAATTCTCACAACAAGGTTCCTTATCATTCCAACCTCTGAGACAGATGTGTACCTCGGAGTCTCTCTTATTAGTGGCAAACTCAATAACAGAGATTGTGAAAAACTGATTCAAAGAGTCAATGCAAGACTACAATCATGGAAAGCCAAGCTACTTAGCCCTGCGGGTAAGTCTGTTTTGATTCAATCTACCTCTTCTACAATGCCTTACCACCATATGAGCTGTTTCAAGTTGCCTTCATCAGTTCTTCATAATCTGGATTTGCTTAATAGAAATTTCTTTTGGTCATCCAAAGAAAAAGACCTGATCCATATAGTTAATTGGAACACCATAGGCTCTTCAAAAAGAAGTGGAGGTTTGAATCTAAAGAGTTTGGTCATGATGAGTTTGGCATTACTGTCTAAGAAAGCTTGGGAGTTGATCTCTCCATCCTCTCCTCCATCTCTATGGAGCAGATTAGTCAAAGAAAAATAACTTGAAGCAAGATTTTTTTTTATCATTAAAGCCAAATCCAATGATTCTTGGGGATGGAAATCTATTTTAGTGGCAAGGGATTACATGAAACCAAGTGTTTTTAAGCTCATGGACAGTGGCTATGATATCAATCCATGGAGTGATTGGTGGACTCCCAACATGCCTTTATTAGATTTTTCTTCCCTTGATCTATCTGATGCTCCATCTAAAGTGGCAGATTTTCTAAGTCCTATTACTAAAACGTAGAACAAACCTTTACTTGAAGCTTGGTGGCCTACTGAATATGTAGCTACGATTTGCAATATTCTTATTCCTCGTTTTGATACAGAAGATGAAATCATATTGTTTCCAACCTCTTCAGGTAAATTTTCATTTGCTTCATGCATATAGACTTGAAGATAATTTCAGCTCTTCTCTCTCTTCCAAAGTTTTGCTAAAGCTTTGACAGGTTAAAGTTCCTCCTAGATTACAGATCTTTGTTTGGAAGCTTTTATTGGGAAGACTTGCAACTCCTAATTTGCTTATTCGAAAGGTTTGTAACATCCCAAGTATATGTGTGCTTTGTGAGCAAACACAAGTGAATACTGAACATATCTTTCTTCATTGCTCATTCAGCAAAGCCGTGTGGAGGTGCATAGGTATTAATACACTAGTTAATCAACCTCTCCAGGTGATGATTCAAGAGCTCATCTTACATAGCACTATGGCTGATTTGGAAGAGTTTTAATAACAAAGCTCACAGCAACGTGACAGATTCCCCAAATCATATTGCTTTCCTAGCAGAGGCTAAAGTAGCAGATTATGAGACTGTCAACATGTTTACTTCATCAAGATCACTACCTCAAGCTCCCAAGGAGTTAGTAAATATTAAGTGGGAGGCACCAACAGGAGATTGGATTAAAACCAATCTGGATGGCTCGTCAATCCGAAATAGCAACTCTGTTTTCAAAAGCATGGGTAGTGTGGCTCAAGATTTCCATGGGAGGATGATATTCTGGTTTTATGAAGGATGCGGTTCTGTGTGCTTCTTTATCGCTGAAGCTATGGCTGTCAAACAAGCCTTAATATGGGCCAAACAACTTGCTCTAACAAGAGTAATCATTGAAGGGGATAACCCTATTGTTATTCACCTTCTCAATTCTGAGAGTGCTTACCCTGCATGGAAAATCAAATTTATAATTCAAGATGTGAAGCTTTTGATCTCTTCCTTCACCGAACATAAAATTGTCTCACATTCTTCGTGAGGGTAATGCTATTGCAGATTAGCTGGTGAGTCAAGCAGTGAAAGCTCAAGCTTCTCTTTTTTCTTTTAATGTTCCCCCCTATATCTGTTGGCCTATGTTATATGATAATCTTGCTTGTACTTACCCTAGGGGTTTTTAATTCAAATAAATTATCCTTTACCCAAAAAAAGCACAAAATCCCTTTAAAAAAAAGTGTAGATCACCTCCGAGTCACAGTGGGGCCCACATGTGTACATTAAAAAGGGGGGGGGGGGGGGGGGGGGGGGGGGGGGGGGGGGGGGGGGGGGGGGGGGGGGGGGGGGGGGGGGGGGGGGGGGGGGGGGGGGGGGGGGGGGGGGGGGAAATCAAAGGGAGAATTCCGATGAATCCTAGTTGGGCCCCACCTTTTATTATGGGGTTAAAAAGCATTAGGAGAGTAGATTCTCTTCCCTGACGCAGAGGAGATCCGAACTCCTAAAACAGATAAGTTGATAGAAGTGGGGACCTAAGGTTTGAGTAACTGAACCAAATTTGAACCAAATCAGCAAATTTAAATTTTTTTTTGGGCAAATAGAAAATTATATTAGATTATTTGGTGTGATAGTAGAGGAAGGGAAAATGTTATGTAGAAAACCAGCTGGCGGAGACTGCCATCAAACTTGACTAAGTTGGAACTTCTTAGCACCACAGGCTAGGAAGTCAGCATGACCATTGCAACCCTAGGGAGATAACGAAAAAAAACATATTCAAGAGAACGAGAGCAACGGAAGATGCCCTAAGCATAATTTGATCGATCGACATCAATGGCTTGGCCATTTAAGACCTCGATGGCAATGAGACAATCAGAAAAGAAGATAACGTGAGTAATATGAATGTTGAAAATAGCAAATAGACAATCTCAAATAGCCTTAAGCTCCATTACAAGAGCGGATAGACCAAAACAAAACTTTGACTGTGCTAGCACAAAACGTCTCGTAAGACTCCAAATGACACAACTTCTACCAACGTGTGCTTCATTGAAAAATATTATGAAGCTAGTCCAAAGAGGAGTGAAGCCTTCATTACCAAATATGTGAGAATCATGTACGCTTTTTTTTCTTCCCGATAACCATGTACGTACTACTTCTTATAAGTTATAAGCCCTAGATTTGGGCTTAGGTTGTCACAAATATTTTTTTTGTCAAACACATAAAATGGAATTCATTAAAAAGAAACAAGTCTAGGGAAATCCTCCTAGCAAGAACATAATTCAAATGAGCAGGTCCTCTTAGTGGTTGCATTACCATACTTTAGATATACCCAAACAATGGGCCCCTCTTGCTAATAGATCAACAGAAACACTTGTTTGTTCTAACAATATGTAACACAACAGTATTGTCAATCCCAACAATAGGTTCTTAATAAATTGTACTAAGTTTAAACAATTCCGATCTAGAGCACTAGAATCACCATGTAAATTGGAGACCACAACCATGCAATCAGAAAAGAGCTTGATATTATTTATCTCTATAGTAAAAGCAACTTGAAGGATGTCATACATCGCTTCCAACTCCACTTGTGGTGCAGATAAAGCCCAACATACTTTCATTTGAGCAACTGCAAAGGAACCAAAGGATGTCTTGATGACCCCTCCACAACCACTACGAGAAGTTGTTGAATCCCATGAACCATCCGACAAAACATGGAAAAAAAAAAAGAATTGTGATCAACTTCCATCAATCACAGATACAAAACATTGAATAATGCACCTAATGAAGCAAGCAACGTATTTCAGACAAACGCTCCAGTTATGATAGGTGCATAATCTACCTAAAAAAAAGACCATTAATATCATGCAACAAAACATTTAGGGACCATAGAAAAGTAGTTAGATTGGGTTCAAACCCTTAAACAAATAAACATTCATTGCCTTCCAAATTAACCGTGCTGATACACTCCAAATAATATTTATGCACCTAGTCTAAATTACCAATAGTATGAAAAGAGGATTCAATAAAGTTCCACTAATCCATAATGTCATGGTCATGGAAAAGATCTGTATCCAACCAAGTGGGAGAGACTTTCCAACAAAGTGTTGCGAAAGGACAATGAAATAAAATACGAACAATCGATTCATGAGCACATTTGTAATAAAGGCACAAAGGAGTATAGCAACCACTTCTTTGAAACAAACTTAAATTTGTAGGAGAAAGCACTATGACCTATTTTCCATAGAAACTTAATATTGGGTAGCGTGTGAACTTGCCAAATTGTAGTCCAAAAAGATAAAGGGGTTAGAGGTGGTTCTCCTGCGAGATAAACCCAAAAAACCATTTAGCCCTACAAAATAAACAGATTTTAAGATATAAATACATGTTTTAGTATGTTTCCACATCTATCCATCCTGTAAGGCCTCAGATAAATAAGAATATTAGAATTACATCAATCTCATAAACTAAAAATAGAGTTGCAATTTAAATTAATCACATGATCTTAAAGGCCAATGTATTAATTTGTCAACCCATAAAAGATTGTCAGAAGGAGAATCTCTCCAAATACGGTTGGAAGGTAAATCAAGGATCCAAGGGTCAGAAAATAACTTTGGAGGTAGAGACACTAGGGGTTGGCGTGGGAGAGGAAATAACAAAGAGTCCGCATATTCCAACGGATCTTTTTTACTGTATATACATTTCGAAACGTCTCTGCCGCGGCTCATGATGCCACACGTCACCTCAGCTCAAAGTCGCGCATCTCAATATCTCGTAGTTTCACGTTTTTTTAACGGTTCAAGGCATGGTTTCACGTAGGTCAAGGTTCTTTCGCGAAGAAATACCAAACTATAATAGCAAAGGGCGTAATAAAGTTCCAGCTGCCGCCGGACGACACCTCCTGAAAACCTCACTCGCACTGTTCTTTCTTCTTCTCCTCTTTCCATCCATGGCGGCCTTAAACCGCCTGCTAAGAACTAGCAAAGGTTATTCCTTTTCATGGATGAAATTGTCTTCAGCTTCGTTTTCCGAAGCTGCTGCTGAGCTCCGACATGCCTCATCCTCGCCTATTAAAGCTTTCCCAATGCGACAAGATCCGAAGGAGAGGAACGTGCAGTGGGTATTCCTCGGCTGCCCTGGAGTTGGTAAGGGTACCTATGCTAGCCGTCTCTCTAAGCTCCTCGGCGTCCCTCACATCGCAACAGGTGATCTCGTCCGTGAGGAACTATCCTCCTCCGGCCCCCTCTCCAAAGAGGTCAGTTAGACCAAATCCCTTGCGTATTCGGATGTTGTTTTCTTATACTCATTTGCTATTGTTTCTTACACGGAAGAGATCTTTTTTATCTGTTCATACAAGTAAGTAGCTTGTAATGGGACTTTTATCGTGTACGTAAGGCATACCTTTTGTTTTCCTGGCATCAGCAATCGTATATCACCGGATGTTGACTCAAATAATTCTGAATTTCTTCCTTCTTCAACACATTTGGCGGATTAAGTGTAGAAGAATGAGACCAATAGCAAATTACTGCAGCTTTCACCAATTTTAATGAAGAAATTGAAGAAAAAAGGGGAGTCTTGGTCATAAGATTGGAATTGACAGCGTTTGCAGATCTCCTGATGGCGTTATGAGTTTCAGAGGTTTTTAGAGCGACGAAGAACCAATTTGAATTTCACTTCCACCAATAAGCCTTCAATCAGTCGATATACGTAGTTCTGAACTTCAATTGCTTAGAAATTGTGTGATGGGATTTCCTATTAGATATTCTTTCGGCTGTTTAACAAGCCCTAAAACTGTACCTCTTTTTGGCTCTTAAATAATTCTGTTGCAATTTTAAGATATTGGCCAATGTCAACCTGATGCTTCTGCCAGCATGAAAGGAGACCCCAATCACTTAAGTGGTGTCGCTGATGCACTTCACACCCAAAAAGAAGAGTAATATCTGCTAGATATTTCTTGGTCTTTAAAAACCAGAGTTGTGGGAGATTTAGATAATATCTTACATTTTTAGAGCGAATTGGTCGGACACCCCAAAATAGAGACCTTAGTGCATGACACCCCATTTTAAGTTTCAAAAGCATCTGTCCCTTTACTGTTAGAATGGTTAGAAATAGAGACAAAAAGACTGACACACCCTTTCACAAAAGAGTTATGACTAAAACCAAAAGCACCATTATGGAACAATTCTAAATCGTTGCAGCCTCTGTTGTCATCTCAGTGGAACAACATCATCATCTGCTCTTGACCCTTACTACTGCTGCCATCTTTGATGTAGCCACATCAGGTTCTTCCTTCGCCCATAGCGGCCTTGTCTCCATCCGATGCCTCCGTCACCTCTGTGTGGGAGACTTCCTTTGCCATGGTCCCCCTACTCTCTGCTCTCACCAATGTTTCATAATACCAAACCTGAGGATTTTGTTGGTCTCCAATCAATCACTTGTTTCAATGTTTCAATGAATCTGTTTCAATGTTCTATGATGGGTATGTTTCAGCAATAGAGAGGAATCGAAAGAAGAAGACGACCTGGCTTCTTCTTCTTTATTTTGCTTTTTTCAATTGTAAATTCAAGGATATTAAGGTGAGGGTAGTTTAAGAATTAAAAGAAAGAAAACAATGTTTTAACAGAAAGCTAACGGAGAGGACCAATGTGTTAAAAGTAAGTTTAATTCTGGGGTGTCTCAGTCTTGGACCGGAGTTTGCAGGCTGTGTTGCCAGCAAACATAGGCAACACAGCAGCGAGTTCCACTTTCAGAAGTGAGCCAGAGTAGCGCACTAGCCTAGCTAGCTAACGTTTTTCAGCTGGTGCTTGTGAAACATAAAACGAGGTGTCAGTGTTTACGGCCTCTGTTTTGGGGTGTGGGAGCAATTTTCCCTTTTGTTAATTATTTAATTTATTTCCTTGTTTTGTTGGTTTACTTTATTATAGTCCAATTTGTTACAGTTTTCTTGCATTACGACATATGTATAAGGGAATGCCTAAGTTGAGTAAATTTCTGTTTTAGGGTCAGCTCTGTGAGTATGTGTATTCTTATTTATATTGATGCAACTCAATCGAGATGGTAAAATATGATATTGAAATGGAATTTGTGTTGATTTCCTCCCGATTGTGGAGTTACTCACGACCAGATTGATCAGTGTCATCTTCCTCATTTTTTCTTCCCTGACTTCTTCTTGATTCCCAGTCTTCCTAATCCATTCCTCTTCCTTTCTTGTTCTTTTCTTATGGGCGGTGCAGGTCACATCACTTTGAATAAAAAATCAATATTGTTCTTGAAAGAAGCCTTTCCCTGGGAGACCTAATCCCTGGAAGATCTCCCTGGAAGTCTTGCTTTGTTGTGATCACCTGGTAGATGCAGAAAGTTGGCTCTCCTACTGCAGGATCTGATTTCAGGTCTGTCGAGCCTTCCTTCAAATTGACCTTTCAGCTATTATTTGCCATTATTGGAGGGGTTGTGGTGGTTCAAGTCCCTAGGTCCATACTTGATTGAAACTTCCATGTGGGAGAATTCTTCTTTAAGGCCGAGCCTCTTTATTGCTGGTTTCTTTCCTTTTTTTAAGTTAGAAGATAGCAAGGTTGTTGTTCCTAGAATGTTTGCCTTCATCTTAAATTCTTCTTTATCCTTATTCTTAGTTTTGGCTAATGCCTGGTCACTCCTATTTGTATAATTGATTGATTCTCATTTCTCCTATCCAATCCCTTATATTTAGTTTGTTTATTTAGCCACTCCCTTGTAAACTGGGATGTGTTACAGAATTGCTATTATCTTTTAGATTTGGGCTATTGGATATTTGGTGGCCCATATAGATTCCAAAGCCGGGTTCAGACTGAGCCTTTACTTCCATTTGAACTGCACCCCCAGCCCTTTGAGTCTGAGTGTTGCTAGTTCACCTCTACCTTCGGAGGCTCCTCTTTAGTTGACACCACAAGGAATCTTCGTTTTGGCATGTGTGTTTCTCACACTGGATGGGTGGAATCTTCACAGACAGTCCTCCAAAATCTAGATCTCCTGAGCAGATTTGGAAGGCCATCTGTGGGGATGTCTGCTCCAAACTTTCTATCTTGGCTCACAAGCCTCTTGTAGATGCCCCAATGAGTCTGTTCCTTGGGGTCCTGATACTTCTTTGTTGTCTCCTCCTAGGCATCGTTAGCTTAGTGACCCCCCCCCCCCCAAATTTTGTTTTTCTTTCTCCCTTTTGGGTTGTTTATGATATATTTTCTTATTCATCAAAAAGAGAAAGGCATTGCAATCAACTTACATTATTAATCCAACTTCTATCTGCATCAACTCTCCTGGTCTTAGAAGAAGTCGACTTCGTGAAGTTAAATTAACCCAGGAGACTTTTGTAATTATCTCGATGCTAAGGTGGTGCATATTTTGAGGAAAATGACAGAAGTGCAACTCCATGAGTCGGGTGAAGGGAGTGATCCGTATCTGAAGGAGGATAAAAATATTTTGTGTTGTGGCGTGTAGTTCAGTGCATGAGGCAGTATAAGAGACATGCATGCACCATCATAGAGAATACTAGCATCCCAAGGACTACTTAGTAGAATAGCAATACATCAATCATTTACTAAATAAGGAGCATGATACTGCCACGATCCAAATTATTAGTGCATTCAAACTACTAAAATGACATTTCTCAGGCTGTAGGGCCAAAACCTCACCCAGGATTCTTCTTGAAGAGCTATTTCTTGAGAAGGTTTAGTGCTCACACAAAATTAGCATATAAGAAATTGGCTTTTATGCTAGTATCAACGTCTTTAGAACCAGCACTGTACAGAAGAATACCCTTCCACCTAAGCGGAGACCATCATCAACCACTCTGTTTGAGAATGATGTAAGACTAGCTGAGAGAGTGTCAACTTCATTATCATTTGGATCATCATCAGGGTCAACATCTTCCTCTAAAGGAAGATCATTAATTATTAAATTAATTAAAAAAAGAGAGATCATCTTACTAAATGAGGCTCCCACTACTGCAAAGTCTAGGAGACGCAAATGCATGCAACCTTACCCTCTGCTTTGTAGGAAAGGTTGTCCTGAACTTTTGAACTGGCAACCAACAGCTTGCATTAGCACAACCTAACCATTGTGCCTAGCTCCCACTTGGAGGAACTTCTTTTTTAATATCTGAAAAAGGATTCAATCAGAAGATGCTGCTTGGATTTTTCCTCCAGAAGCTGATAGCCTGAGAAATATCTCCATGGTATCTGGACTCTGGGTGGGTTCTGTTTCTTGCTCGCAGTTGGCATGAGATGCTTAATCAAGTTTTCCTTATAGATAAGCGTGCTTTAACTATGCTTTGGTTTCTGTATCTCTTGTTTTCTCTCCCCCCCCCCCCCCCAACCTCTCTTCCCTTTTTACATTATTTTGAGGGGGTGGGAGATGGGAAGGGGGGCAGATGGTTGGTGTTTGCCAGCTGACATCTATCTCCTTCAGTTTTGGTGGTTGATTCTTCACTGCTGTGGCATGAACATTGGATGTCAGAGTTTTGGCCTGACTCAATAACCAAGACTGAACAGTTAAGGTTTTCATCAAACTTAAATGGAGGTTCCAAACATGGATAGCAAGGTGTTCTTCACAGGATTGGTAGATGTGTTCCCTGGGATTGGAGAGACGAAAGGAAGATGTGGCCTGGTTGGCTGTATTGCTTGAGGGCAAGGAAAAGGTTGGAGGAGTTCAGAATTCTTAGGAAGACAAATAGGAGAAAGAAGCATGGTTTCTGCTTCTCTTTTATTTATTTATTTATTTTTCCATTTTATGAATTATATTTGGCAGGTGTCTCAGCCTTTATCACTGTTTTGGCAATTGTGTGGAAAGCACAAATTTTTTAAACATCTCTTTGAAAGTTGCACCTTTGTGATTAATTCACAAAGTTACTAGCTATTGTCTGTTTTGATATCATCTATATCTTTTTCTTTTTTCTTTTTTTGAGTGGGGGGAGCTTTTAATCAAAAGATCGTTAGTGCTTGGTGCTTGTAATCTCTGCCACTGTTTACTCACCTTCTGTTTAATCACTTATTTGTACTGTATGTTTACAACACCCCATTACAACTGCACTAATCTTGTATTTAACTCTAACAATAAATTTCGTTGTAGCATATCTTTTTGCAAGTAGAGTGGGGATATGTATTAACTGGTGCTCTTCGAAAAAAATTCTCTGACATCTATAGTGCTGCAGTGCTGCTTCAATCACCTGTTTATTTATTTATTTGTCTTTGTTTTTTGACAGCTTGCAGAGATTGTGAATCAAGGAAAACTGGTTTCAGATGAAATCATATTCAACTTGTTGTCTCAGCGACTTGAAGCAGGGTCAGCCAAGGGTGAATCAGGGTTCATTCTTGATGGTTTCCCTCGAACAATTAGACAAGCAGTAAGAACTGAGCACTTGTGGTGATACTGTTTTCAATGTGAGAGTGGTTTTTATTTTTATCAAATTTACCAGACTGGAGCAAAGCTAGTTCTCTACTATTGCTTATTTTCCCACAGTGAATAATTGTCTTCTCATGCATTATGAGTTTGTGAATTATGATATGTGTACGTGCTCCCGGCGGCATTATATGATTTTGTATGATGGTGGATCAGTGGGTAGTAGTGCTAATACATCACAGCTTGGTGACTCATATCCTAGGATGGGTTATCTTCAGTATGTTGATGATGTGACATACATGTCTGTGGTGTCAGATTATGTCCAATCTTCTCGAAGTCTGTGAGGTGGGTTTACTATGTGTCATTATTTGAGTGCAATACACATCCAATCTGATGGAATTACAGTGGGATTGAGTGAGGCCGACATAGCACCTTCCATGAGTCTAGAGGATAGATTTTTTTTTGGCTTTTGTATTTCCTATGAGTCAAAGTTATCATGGACTTATTCTTGCATAGGTTGCCCATGAGTTGTATTTGATATTTAACTACTCATGATCATGAGATGTATTTGGCATATGTTTTAGTTATATGTAATGCATATTCTAGTATAAGGTTAATGTTTTTTTTTTTTTTTTTGGATGAATAAATAAGTATATTAAAGACGACAACGCTAATACAACACCGCATACAAAGAGAAAGAGCTAAAAACCTGCAACCCATGAGAATGGCCCGGCCGAACAACTATTTAGCAAATTTCTTCTTTTTCTTGGACTTGAGGTCCACCAGAATGTCTAATGGGTTGTGGCTTTGCGGCGTTGCTCTTAACACGGTAGGGCAAGCGAGGGGGAGGAGGAGAGGTCCCGTTCGTAGTGTCGGCTGGTGAAGTAGTGCAGCTTTGGGGGGTGGGCTTGGAGTTCGGGGGGGAGTTGGCGGATTGAGCAAGCTAGTGGGCTGATTAGCCCATGGGCCAAGGGTCCGAGAGGGTGTGAGGCCGGCTGGGAATTAGGGAGGGCTTGGGCCCTTGGGTGGGGCCCAAGAGGGTTTAGGGGGTTTTGGACGTTGAAATCTTGGGAATTAGGGATGTAATTGGGGCATCGTCTGGTCGCGACCGGTTGGAGGAGCGAGCGGGGTTTGCGAACGAGCCGAGGAATCATGGGGGGAAGCGGTTGGGGTTCGGGCAAGGTTGCGATGACTCGAGGAGGATGGGAGGGAGCTCTCGATCTCGGTGGAGCAGGATGGCAGCGGCATTGATGGTCGTGAGATGGCGGTTCGATGGCTGGGAAACTAAGACTTAGGTCGACCCCCCCGGGGGGTGTGGCCCCCCGCGCCGCGGAAGAAAGAGCAAAAGAAGATGTTTCGGGGTAATTTGGGGGCCAGCGATAGGAAGAGTGGTTTGGGAAGTAGATGACATATTGGTAGGACCAGGGAAAACTATGGATGGGGATGGTGGGTTATCAGAAGCAGGAAAAATTCCAGTTGCAGCATCAATAGAACATTTTTTCAAAGAATCGATGATAAGATGAGAGGGCAAAGAAGCAAGAGCAGGGACAGGCATCATTTCATCGATCGATGGTGGCTCATGAGCGAGAGATGACCCCGGTGGGATGGAGGGCACAGGGTCTTCAGGCAACGACAATGGAGAAGACGACTTCGGGCGAGAGATTACTTGAAATTTCGAACCATCAGGGCATAGCAAGTCATCGTGGCCAAGAAGCACACGGAGTCGATGGGTCCAATGATTTGGTCGTTGGGCCGTTTAATGTTTACATCATTATCAATTGAAATTGCTTATCATTATGTCAATTTATACTTCAAGCATGTTTGTACATGTGAAAATGCATTCAGTTTTGACTGCATACAATCAAGCATGAGTGTGAATCCAAAAGACCATTATGGTTTGCTTTTTAGTCAAATTAACTATGGGTATGTGTTTATAGGCCTTAAAATAGGCTGTCCAAGGAGAATGAGACCCAAAAAAAATGCATATACACTGAAACATGGCAGAATTGTACTGGATCTTGGCAAGATTTTGGGTCAAAATCTTGGTATCTCTGTTTTCTCTACCCCCATTGAGATATTGAGACGAGATGAGATATTAAACCTTGGTTGTGATTTTTTATTTTTGGAGGAATAAAATTTTATAACCAAAATGGCTCCAGAGTTTCACGAGAGGAACTCTAATAACCAAACAAGATGAATGGTTGTATCCTTTTATTTAGTATATTATTTGTGTACTCTTTCTCCCAGATGACATTTCTTTCTTGCTTTTACAGGAAATATTGGAGGATGTCACAGACATTGACTTGGTTATTAACCTCAAGCTTCAGGAAAATGTACTCCTTGAGAAATGTCTCGGAAGAAGGATTTGCAGCCAGTGTGGAAAGAACTTCAATGTCGCGAATATTGATGTTAAAGGTGAAAATGGGAGACCTAGAATATGCATGGCTCCACTTCTCCCTCCTTCAGAATGTGCTTCAAAGCTCATCACTCGATCTGATGATACAGAAGAGGTTGTAAAAGCACGACTTCGTGTATACAATGAAATGGTATTGTCTGTTCTCTCGAGCACTCATTTATTCTGATTGTTTCTTCTGCAACTGACATTGTTCTTGTACAAGAAGACATGTCATTGGAATATTACATATGCTTTCAACTCGATTATGGGTTTTGAAATAGCTAGGGTATGGAAAAAATAAATCACATGAAATACTAAAAAATAGGGTGTTTAGGAGTTATAGTTCTCTAGAGAGCTAGGCCAGGATGATTGATTTAGACCCCCCCCCCCCCCCATAACCAGACGGCAATGCACTGAAAACAAATTGAGAATCAGCATAATGCTGTTATCTAAGGGTTTGTAAACCACAGTAGTTAAAGAAGTACCATACAGTTCTGATGAAATTATACAAGAGAAGATATGATTACTGACTCCTATCCAACCAGAGAAATTAAAGAACCAATGACTGAGGGGATATACAGTAAGGATTGACTGCTTCTTGTCATGCGAAGGTGGTTTTGGATGACTAAATTTCTTACTGCTTGGGTATATCTACATCTTCATGATTCATCATGTTTGATCACATGGTGATCATCATACATTGATAATTGATCTTTGTGTTGCTGATGCAGAGCCAGCCCTTAGAGGAGTTCTACCGCAGTCGTGCAAAGTTGTTGGAGTTTGATCTACCTGGAGGGATTCCCGAAACTTGGCCCAAGTTGTTGCAAGTTCTGAATCTTGATGATCATGATGGCAAGCAGTCTGCAGCTGCCTGAATTTTAATTATATGCAAAATATTCTCAAGGTGAGTAGGTCATTCTTTGCATGTATGGGGGGATGTACATGCACTGTAACTTCTAAGAAAAAAAAGCATAATTTATACATTTGTCTCCTAAATAAATGCTTCAATTGATCAATCATTTAATGAGATGACTGCCTAGCTGGGTTTCATGAGTCTGTAGTATGAGGAGAATTTTGTTTATTTTTGGGAGAATAGAAGATTAAACATCACCTATGTTTACGGTTTTGTTTGAGAGGTATCATGTGGGTGATTCAGTTTCAACTGTGGATCTGATGGAAATCAGTTGATTACAATATAATCCACCAAAAAGTTGTGGAAATCAAGTTTATTGTTCACTTTGTTGTAAGTTTTGTGATTGGACTATATATGATATGATAAAGAAGATGGCTATGGTGCAAAGTGGACCAAAATGTCTCATCTGGTGTATTTAGAACTTGAATTATAAGTTTTTGATTGTGTTCTATTTGATGCAAATTGTATGCCAAACTGAAACAAACTGATCGAGTGATTTCAATATGGATCAGTCGTTTCTGCCTAGATAAAACTGAGTGGCGTTCCGCTGCTTGGTGGTTTTGGCGCTTTTTTTTTTTTTTTGGTTTGCCTACCTCGATAAACCAGTGGTTCGACTTGCGTCGCACACCTGGCTGTGGTGGGTGAGTCTCCCAGCGGGAATTTTTTGCATCCACAAGGATTCTATACCGAAAGTGGTTTTGGCTGTTTGCATCAGCGAATCTTCCCCTAAATTTTTTGAGTATATGAATAATTAATTCCCTGAAAACCTTATCTTCTGGATTTAATTCTCACTATAACTGAAGTAGATGAACGATGAAAATTGAAACTGTTTTTTTTTTCTTCTTTTTCTTCTTCTTCTAAACAAAACTGAGAATATTTTTGGTTCTCATTTAAAAGTTGGTTCAATAAGGGGCTGGTCTTGGCTCGATGGTTGGTAGATCACCATTTCAACTTGAGGGCAAGTATTCTCTTAGCAAAATTTAAGGTTGTGTAGGGAAATTATTCCTTCGCATTTTGCTTGTGCAGAAGCTTTTGGTATTGGGTTTATTCTTCTATTTAAAATTTGGTTTAAGATTCTAAACCATGTTTCAATTAATCTATAGGTTTAATGGATTCATAGTTTCCATGGGAATGAGCATATTGTGTTCTTACAATTCAGCTCCCACCGTGATACTTGCCGCGCTAAGCAAGCTCGAAAGCTCGAAAGATGGAGTCGGGAGTTTTGAATTGTGCTCTTTTGACATTTTTCCATGTGTTTAAGAAAGAATTTTTTTTTTTTGAAAATTAATCTTAGTTTATTTTGTCAATACTCAAAGATAGACTTCAGTTAGTAACTGAGGACTCAACGATCAATGTGATAACTCAACATGTCTCTATTGTTCCCTCACTTTAAGAGGAAATCTCTTTGTAGTCACCCTCTTTCTTCCCCTTAGAAAGATATTTTTGGCCCTTCATGAAGAATGTTCACTTTAGTTATTAGGTTCAAAACAACATATGGCATGAAATGAAAAAATCACACCCCGTTAATACTTTATAAGAATCAAATCTTTTGATTTCACATAGAATTCGAATGGAGAATTACAACCTTACTCTATATTGGGTTTGGGTATATCTTGTATTTTGCTGAGTATATATAATTAGAGTTTTAACCATATCTAATACATCTTTCACATTCTAATCTTGTATTTATTATGGTTGTCATTATATCATGTCAATAAAATGTCAATATATTAATGGATATATATAATTTGAAACTCAAAAATTAACATCAATTGTAAACAACTAGATTAGATATTTGTTTAGATGATATAAAAACAATTATAAAAAGTAAATAATACCAAATCAAGAGTCAAAGATTGTGATCATCCTCCATGACACTTGTTTGTGGCTGTGGATGAAGAGTGATTTCTTCCTTCTGTCGGCCACAGGCCCACAGGACCTTCCTTTTGAAAAACCCTAATCTGCTAAGATATTTATTTACCCAAAATAGCCTAAGATATTTTCATGACAAAACCAGTCACCATCCACTAATCTTTTTCTCAAACAATCCAAACACCGTTAAAAGCCGACGTTAGTTCTAAGAAAACGACGTTTACCTGATTCTTAAGGTCTAAGGAGGCAATAGTATATTCTCTTCCACTTCGATTTTTTCGGAAAGATTTAAATCTTCTCGAGTCGAAAAAGAAAACCATTATGTGGGTTTAAGATGAGCCACGTGTGCAAGTCCAATATTTGACGGAATCGTCTAAGATTCGGATTATGCGGAAGTAACGCCTTCAGTTTCGAGCTATAGATTTTGTCCGCATCAACGGCAACCACGGCTTCGGTTCTTCCACGTAGGATATATTGCAATCCTATGTGGCAATTTGCAAGACTCTCCGAACCTCCATTTTCTTCCACATAATTTAATATCTTTGCTCCTTTCCTTCACTTCACTTCACTTCACCGTTTCTCCTTCAAGCTCGTCTGCAACAACGATGCTAAGTTAAACCATAACGCAATCCTGAATTCATATACTGATCTAAAAACTTAGGCATAAGCTCCTGATAATTCTAGCTTTTTGTAGTTCGTTTGCAAGATCAACCTACATGGTTGTTTAGTACATATATCCATTAATGGAGCTTCAGCGGCTTCTTCTTTCTGTTTTCCCAAGGTTATAGTTCTGGTTAGGTAACTAACTATTGTCATTTACTGTCTTTCAAAGTGAGATTTTATTTTAATTAGTTACTTTTTTATATAGAAACTCTAAGATGAGCACTTTTGAATTGATTGGTTTCTTTATTCATTTATGTATGTACCGGTTCCATCCATTTTGAACTGATATTAGGGTTTGTTTTTATCGTAGTTGATCTAATAACCTGCTTGAATCGTGCAAGGCAAGAGTGGATTTGTAGAGGTCTGAGTTCGACTCTCTTTGAAATCTGATTATGAGCTTACGTGTATCAATCCTTGTTACTGAGGTTGTGCTTCACTGCTTATCTTGCAATTTGCAGGTGTTCTGGGAATGAGACAAATTGATTGTTTTATGATTGTTTTCTCCAGCTCAGTCAATTGTTTTCCTCATCACCAGTCTTCTGAAATTGGTTGATGGGGAGTGTTTCTCTGGACAATGATGCTACTGAAACCAAAAGGTTTGGAGAGCTTATTAACCATGTGAATGGAATTAGGGACGGAATTGTGGGTGACAAGCAGGTTCTATTGGGAAAAAAAGAGTCAAGGGTTAACGAGGTTGCTGAGGATATAAACGGACATAAAGGGGCCATCCAGGCCCCGGCTATTGTGTCGCGACTGCAGCAACAGCCCCAGGGGCCAGTGTTTAGTTGGGAGAGGTTTCTACCTCTTAGGTCACTGAAGGTTCTGCTGGTGGAAAATGATGATTCAACACGCCATGTGGTCAGTGCTTTGCTCCGAAATTGCAATTATGAAGGTTAGTTGCTCTATTATGCTTGGCAGCAAGAGGCACTTTAATTTGATCCTCGACTTAAGATAGTGATTTCGGAGTCTATTGTGGAAGTGATACATACAATTTTTTTTTCTTCAGGTAAATACATATCATATTCATGACCATAACCTTTTTGTAGGTTTTCAGATGTTGCACAGCTCTCTTTTCCCCCTTATTGGCAAAAAAAGAATATCTTCATCTTATTAAACTCACTAGATCTCCTAGTGTGAAAATTGTTCTCTTTTCAGTTCGTTTTGACTTGTTTCTTGATTTTGATTTGTTACTAGCTTTTTCAGTGTATTAGTTTGTTTAGGGATCTTCATGCATTCAGTCCTCTACTTATTGTTACTCTAATGTGACTGGATTTTCTTTTACACCTGTTGCAGTGTATGCGCAAATTCTATTGTATCATTAGTTATATTAACTCATGTTGATAGATGTGGGAATTCACAAAAAGGGTTGGAATTTTTTCTGGTGGATTTAGGTATCCTTAATTTTCTCTGAATCATGTTCTATGCTATTAAAGGCTAAAACTAGATGCAATTCTTTAAATGAACTGATTTTCTGTTTACCAGCTTCATTTCGTGACATTTGGACTAGACAGAAGTAAATGATCTAATGAGTTACAGTGGACTAATTGGAACTTCAACCTGGTTTCAAATTTGTATCAGAATGTTGTCTTATGCATTTATATGTACTGCATTGATATTTAATTCCAGAATCATTTAATTCTTTAAGAGTGTCTTTTGTGATTGTTGTGTGTGGAACATTTTGGATTAAGAAAATTTAAGTAAGAGGTGACTTATGAGATCTTATATTATGTATCAAAGTAACATCATAATGATGGCATGGAACTTATATTTGATTAGTGACAAAAGCATCCATAGTTGTTCGACTCAAGCACATTCAGGTGTTCATACTTCTTCCCCTTTTCCAGTCTGAATTTTGACTTGGATCTTTACAGTGTCAACTGCTTCAAATGGTTTACAAGCGTGGAAAATCCTACAGGATCTGACCAATCGTATTGATCTTGTGCTAACTGAGGTAGTCATGCCTCATTTCTCGGGCATTGGTCTTCTATGCAAGATAATGAACCACGAAACTTGCAAGAACATTCCTGTGATTAGTGAGTGTTTTTTTCTTAATATCCCTTCATTTTTTTTTCTACCTTGAAAGTCCTGTTCTTTCTCTCATGGTTACCGGCAAAGTTGATTTGTTTAACTAGGCAGCCTGATGAGGTTTGTATGCAGTGATGTCATCAAATGATTCTATGGGTGTAGTCTTTAAGTGTTTGTCAAAGGGTGCAGCAGACTTTTTAGTGAAGCCCATTCGAAAGAATGAGCTAAAAAATCTTTGGCAGCACATTTGGAGGAGATGCCAAAGTGTGAGTTGCTTATTTGCTATACTGTTTCTATCTTTTGTTTCATTTCTTTAGTTTCAGATGAAATTTCTATACAATGTTCACAGTATGAGAAATTGGATCCTGGTTCAAGGCTGGTAAATATTGAAATAAATTTGTCACTGGCAAGCTTAGGGTTAAGCCATCATTTTCTTCATTTGCACTGACAGAATCTGTTGTGGTGAAGACAAATTTTCACCATATAAAAATGTTGCAGGGCCCGTTTCGGGGTCTAAATGCATCCAGACCAACGTTTTTTTGACGTTGGCCACTGCCGAGTTTTGGGCATTTTTGGGTGAAAGGGAAATTTGGTCTTTTTCCTTGAAGTAGGGTTTTCACTTGTATCTATATGTAGCATCTCTCAACAAATTGAGTAGGGTAGAAGATGATTAGGGTTGCATTCTGTTCTTCCTCTTCTTCATAGCAAAACCATCTTGCTCAGCCTTGGACGTAGTCTTCTGGTGAATCACAAAAATCTTGTCTGTGCATGTGGTTTTATGCAGTTTTGCTAACAAAATTTTCTTTTGGCAAGGATGACCTCACTTCTATAGCAATGAGTTCCAATTAAGAACCTCTCAGACTGCTCTAAAATTTTGGCTTATTTAATCACAATCTACATGACTAACGTGGTCATCATTTTTTGTATTTTTGTCTCATGTTGTGTTGCTTGATTTATTTTTCATCTTGTTCTTAGGCTGGTGATAGTGGAAGTGGAAGTGAAAGTGGTATACAGATACAGACTAAAAGATCTGCTAAATCAGAAAGTGTTGAAGAGTCTGGCAACAATACTGGTAGCAATGATGAAGATGACAGTTCAAGCATTGGTTTAAATGTTAGGGATGGAAGCAACAATGGAAGTGGCACTCAGGTATGGATCTGCCTACACCTTTTGATTGATGTGTTTGGATCTATTTCTGTTCTGTCTAATCTCATATTACATTTTAATGTGTC
Source organism: Hakea prostrata (assembly GCF_041222555.1). NCBI lineage: Eukaryota > Viridiplantae > Streptophyta > Magnoliopsida > Proteales > Proteaceae > Hakea > Hakea prostrata. The sequence goes on from NC_142601.1 coordinate 3,845,407, forward strand.
TGACTTGGGGACAGATATCTTCCTCAGTGACATTTTCAAGTAGTCAGGATTTAACTTTCTTATTTCTTGACAACTTCATAGAATAGCTGCTCTCAGTTTTTTAGTAATTTTCCTCATGAAAAATGAAAATCTGCACAGTTCATTTTCTCTTGCATTGGTTTGTCATCTAGTGTTGTTAAAAGTTAATGAGTAAAGGTTGGGTATTGTTTTAATTTACATATTCCGGCCTTTTACTTGATATAATATTATTTGATGGCCACAAACTTGGGTCGCTTTGGAAGCGTTTTGATCATGTTCTTATGTCATGAAATGAACACATTTCAAAATTTATAGTTACATGTTTTCTCTTCAAAATTTATCATTTTGCTGAAAATTATCCTGTTCAATCTTCACATTTTGTTGATACAAGTAGAACAGTTAGGACAGTGCATAGAGCTACATCGAGATACAAAGGATGAAGTGTAGGTCTGACAACTGTTTGCTTTGCCAAGTCATTAGCCACCTTTTTGACACTTTCGCAATTTCCTAAGCTGTCAATTCCCTAGAAGGCCTCAGTATATATAAACCACTCCAGAAGAGAAGAACAACTGAAAAGTCAGCTGTAAAGATCTCATTCGCCATAACAAGCCTTACATTACATGCAATCGGTAGTCCCAGCGTACTGTTGTTTAAAATTTTCCATTTGCATATAGAAGCTTCACATCCGTAAATATTTCCACTTATTTTGATGCTTCTCGAGATTCTACGAAATCACCAATCATCTTTGGCGCCTTCCTCTAGAAATTATCCTAAGAATTTTCATCTTCCCCCTAAACTGTGTTCCACCTTTTAGCTAATCACAATTGTGTGAGTCATAACTCAATATGTACCATCTTTCTTGAGGTCCATCCTGATGAAATTACCTCTCAAGTTTTGCAATCTCGGAAAGGGTTTGCTCTTTCACGAGTGACTTGAAGTGAGACTTCTGTTTTGTATTGATCATTCTGTTGCTTGTGAAACCACACATTTGAGTATTATTTTCTACTACCTATATCGATCTCTTGACTTAAGTCTCTGTTATGCCTGCCTCAAATTCTTGTACCCTGTTGGAAGATTGACCTACTTCGACATGACTGATTACCTGGTTTGTTGCTGGACTTGTTCTTCTTCTGAACTGCCTCAGATATTCTTAGTCATTCCCATTTTAGCCAAAGATAATGGAATTTTTAAAACGGGCTTCATCCAAAATTCCCAGAATGGCTTTTGAATGTTGGTTACCAAACCCCAAAGAGAAGAAAAGAGAGTATTAACTTCCTAAAAGGTCCATTTCATACAGGAGCTGAATGGATAGATAGGGGGTTATGGGATGGAGGAAGTGGGGGAAAGAGAGAGAGAGACCAAGCACTTCTACTAAACTTTCAGTTCAGAATTTTGCGATTCCAGACTATTTGCAATTGAGCTTTCGTCTTATTTGGGTTGGCAATTTTTCCCCCTAAAATCTGTTGGAGGGCGTTTTGGGAAAGGCGCTAAATCTCGAGCTGGGTTTTGGGAACAATTTGAGTCCATATTGGTCTCTTCTTTCCTTAGTAGAGTTCGATTTTAAGTCTGGAAATTTTCCCTATAAATAAAGAAGTATTTTGATGGAGATCCTCACAATGATAGAGGCTCCTCTAAATTTCTATTGCCTTCTCTTCTCTCCCCTGTTTTCTTCCATTCTTTTTGTTCATCTTCTTCCTCTTGATCTTTCTGGTTTACCACAGTTCACGGTGTCTTATGGATTCATTTCTTTCCACCTATACCTTAGTTTACATGCTATTAATTTTTTTCATTTTCCTGTATTAGTATGGTAAGTATCTAGCCAGATTACATTTTCACTCTCACATGTTCCATCAAAGTTCTTATAGATATGATACAGTTTTGTTTTTTAATCTCCAGTGGCTGGTGGTTAACGAGTTGAGAATTCTTGCCATTGCACTCTCTAAGATGAAGAAATTCTATAGATAAAATATGAGGTCCCAGTAAGAGTTTTTTCTTGCATCTCTTCTTCTGAATTGCTACTTAGCATGCATGGTACCATTGCCATAAACAAAGGGTTAGGTGCTTTCATCAAATACCTTGACGGCTCTAAAAATATTTATAGGGAAAAGAAAAACTGAAAAGAACCAGTACAGTGTTCTTCTTACAATTTTCTTTACTGTTGCTAGTGTGGTTTACATTGTTATGCTGGTTTGGTATGTCACACACATCTTAGAGAGAACAGAAATTCATTTCTGGAGAACACACTTACAGCTGCAAAAGGAACTTGTCTTCTGAAGCCAAATCCTGTCTGATGAAGTAGCCTTAATTTTCTTATTTCACATTCCAATCTACACAAGACACTATTGTGGATCAGACTAAATTCTTACTACCTTGAATACCTCTTTGAGTCTACTAAAACGACCATGATTCTTTTTTGCAGAGCTCCTGGACAAAGCAAGCAGCAGAAGTTGACAGCCCACAAGCTATATCACTGGGAAACCAAATAGGTGATCCTTCTGGTAGCACTTGTGCCCAGATTATTCATCCAAAGAAAGAAGCATCTGGCTATGAGTGGGCTCTGGATTCAAAAAGGGGAACCAAAGAACAAGATGTGCCACTTGGTATACGTGATTAAAAAATAAAATTTTGTATGTAGACATTTTAGTAGCTATTTTCCACACTAATCCATGCTGAAACCTGTTGGTTTTGTGTTTCAGACTCAGTTGCAATGGGGAAAAATTTGGAGATTGGAATATCTAGAACTTCAGAGTTACAACTTGAGTATCCAAGAGAGAAAATCCCTATTAACTTTGACAGCACAAAGCAGAATATATTTCCTGTACTGGACTGCAAGGACAGTGAGAATATACATGAGGAACTACTACGACTAGAAGGCAAGATGCCAATTGGCAAAATGATGTCCCAAGATGCTGAATATATGGCTACAGTTGACACCAGTACCAATCATCATTTGGAAACAAGAGTTTCTGAACTTCCCAGTGGCCTGTGCATGATCCCAGATATCAGAGATAAGACCCTATCCAACAGTAAGGAACTCCCATCGCTTGAACTTAGCTTAAAGAGGCTGGAGGGAGTTGGTGATGTTGGTGCTGCCACTCATGATGAATGCAACTTTCTGAAACATTCAGGACTTTCAGCCTTGTCTTGGTACGCATGGAACTTGTAGACCTAATAGTGCCATTAAATCCATTTAAGCTAGATTTAGAACAGGCTGGCTTTTAATTATCTATTTCATCTCTGTGAAGGTACAACACTGCTTCCACTGCAAATCAGGCTCCCAATGGGAACTCAGGAAGCTGTTCTCCTCTTGGTAATAATTCACAAGTACCAAAGACAGAACCAATGCACAAGTTTCATTCAAATGGAACTGTTCCAAATCATCAACCTAACGGGTATAGTAGCAACAATGATATGGGCTCCACGACTAAAAGTGCTTTCAGCGAGCATGCACTTTTCCGTGACAAGTCTGCTACCACAGCTGTAGGCAAATCTTTGCATCTCTCTGCCTCCCAGCCTTTGCAGAATGATCATATATGCCCTTCTCAGCAAGTCATACCCAAGAAGGCCAATGAGGGAGCATCAAACTTAGTGCAGACGCAATCGAAAGACTCAAATCCACAGATTCAAGTCCAGCATCACCATTATCATTACCACCACTATCACCACCATCTCCACAATAAGCAGCAACAGACACTGCCAGATCATAATGATAATTCATTTAAGAGCATGGCAGAAGCTGGTCAACGGTGTGGGTCATCCAATGTGTCTGATAAGCCTATGGAAATAAACGACAGTAACTGCAGCCTGGATGGTAGCACCTCAGGAAGCAACCATGGGAGTAATTGGCAGAATGTCACCAGCACTGCCATCAACACTGGAGGAATTAAAATGGAAAATGACAAGACAATAGTGGAAAATGGCGGTGCTGGTTGTGGTAGTGGGAGTGGGAGTGGGAGGGGAGTAGGATCGGAGTGGATCAGAAAAGGTCTGCACAAAGAGTGGCTGTCTTGACCAAGTTCCATCAGAAGAGGAAGGAGAGATGCTTTGAAAAGAAGGTAACTCATTTCGTACCTTTATGTTTCCTCCCAGGAGAAAATATAGCTGATAAAACCTACAACGGTTTATTGTACAGAAGTGGCTGTGCTCAACATTTGCCGTCTGCGTTAGAAATAATGACTTCCACGCTGGGAAAGCAATACCCAAAAACTAGCAAGACTGTAGAGTTAAATCTTTCCAAGGAAATATATGATTGCTGACAGGGACAGTGGATATAGTTTAGGGGAAGGGTTACAAAATGAGCTCATTTCACTCACAAGCTCACTGGTGGCTGGGATACGTTGGACTGTGCACCTATAAAAGACAAGCTCCAAGCTGCCTCTGACAGATGGTGCTCATGTCCTTCGAATTTCTCCATGATAAATTTCCCTCTATCCAATAAGTTGGCTCCTAGAGGTTCACAGCTAACTAAACTTAATGCTACATGCAGTTGTTCCTAATGTAATTCCACCGGCCAGGTGCTAATTCTGGTGTTTCAGATCATCTGGGTCCCCCAATTGATAATTAGATTCCTCATTCTCACTAATTTTGAAAGATCAGATGGAACTGTTCTCTGCTTTTCTGTTTCTTTTTTCAGGTCCGCTACCAAAACAGGAAGAAACTGGCTGAGCAGCGACCTCGTGTCCGTGGACAATTTGTGCGACAGGCAGCGTCTGAGCAGACCATCCGTGACACAGATTGCTAAGCCTACCCTTGTGCCTATACTGCTTGTGGAATTATGTATGTGAAATTAGCACTATTTATGGTTTTAGGGAGAGAGCTTGTTCCAGGACTTTCTAGCCCAGGAAGATTTGATAGCAAAGCAACTGCCTGAAGACCGAACTATTTGGCGTGATTAATACACCTCAGAGGCGCTGACATTAAGTATTTAATGTCTGTATACTTTGATGAATGCCATTACACAGAAGGTAGCTGGTTAGCCTCTATCCTTATTGTCATTCCTGCATTCCTGCTGTTGCAACAGGTAATGTTCTGAAAAAGGGTGTACCCAATGCATCAGGCTCCCACCACTGCTGATTTACAGGGTCTTTCCAGAATTCAGATTTGAACTCTTGACGATATGGTCACAATGCAGTAATCTTACAATTGCTGCAACTAGTGTTCGGACCATCCTAAACATGTTTTCCCTAATTCTGGCATCAGATGAAAGTAGGCTATATAAGCTTTCCATTCTATGTTTTCATTTATTTTGTGATGGAACATACTCCTATGTAATGTACTGCATGCTTTGACAATTTTCCCTCGAAACAATTTGTTTTGTGACTTGCATTATAGAAGCTAAACCATAGATCAACATGGTAGTTATAGCCACTGGTGAAGGTCAAAAAGGGAACTGATTGGCAAAAAATTGATGTACAGGTCTTTTAAATGTGAGATAATTTGGTTTGTCTATTCATTGCTCAGATGGAGTTGAAATTTTGTAGAAATTGAATACATTTGTGTTCTTGAAGTACCAGATCCAAAAGACCACTTTTGAGGCCTCGGGTTTGGAACTCCTCAACCGAGAAATAAAATAGAGGTAACACCAATTATGTTCTGTAACCATATTGAACTCAGAATTACCACCTTTGTAGCAATACATATATGGTAACGGTTTGAATCCGTTCACAAAAGAAGAAAATGATGAACCCGTTATGATCTGATAAGGACCATGAGAAAAGTGATGAAGATCATCATTGAATCTGATCCTTTATCATTTACCAGTAAAGAGGATCTGGTCTTTATCATTGACAGTCCAAAACACTTTGTTTGTCCTAATTTGTGTCTATAGTGAAAATCTGCTTGCGAACCCCCCTCTTTGTTGTCAGAGCAGTGCACTCATCTATCACCATAGTGGCTGAAATCAACAAAATAAAGACTATTAAAGATCTTAAGCACTTTAAAGTCAAAGCTTTTAACCACAACCTTGTATTTGACATCTGTGCACAACAGAAAGATGGCGGAGCGAAGGAAGAATTCATTTTTTGTAAAGGTACACTGAGTTACAGCACTCAAATGAATTAATCAATAATAAGTGGCTGAGAAAACAACAAAATTAAAAGACTATTAAAGATTTTTTTACAATTTAAAGTCAAAGCTTTTAACCACAACCTTGTATTTGGTATCTGTGCACAACAGAAAGATGGCGGAGCAAAGGAAGAATCCCCGATCATTTTTTTTTAGGGTGAACCACAGAGTTCACCACAGCCAACCAATTCAAAATTAAACATACGTTTGAATATTTTCAAATTTGAAATTTAATGAATAAATTAAATGTCTTTCTGATTATACTTTTGAAAAGTCATCGTAAAGAAGACAAGTGCATAGTACATTAATTAGGGTGTGAAATTAAAAAGAAAAAAAATAATAAAATCAATGCAGGGTTGGTAGAGTCAGTGGTCGAGCCACGTTGGGACTGGAGGAGGATTTTTTGAAATGGTAAATATCCTTGTTTTTCTCCTTATTTCTCTATCTTTAAATGTGAAATACTACTATTTGGCCCCCTCCAAAAATTAAAAATAAAAATTTAAGATAAAGATAATGGGTACAAATTTTATTCATAATCTTTATTTAATGGTTATCATTAAATCCCTAATTTTAAGGAATAAAATGTTAAATTCTAATTAAAAACTAACTCAGGATCCATGAATTTCTCCTTATATATTATCTCCTATTTTTATTTCTATTTATTCTCTCATGAATCTTTTTTATTCCTATTTTTTCTCTTTTTTTTTTTCTCACATGTCTCACAAAATATTGAAGTAGTTAGTGAACTTCAGAATTTTCCTAAATCTTCTCCACATCAGGTATTCATTCTCTCATTCTCAAATTATTCCTTTCTCTCTCTCACAATAACGAATTTTCTATTAATTTACCAAATTTTTAGTGTAGACTCCACATTAAAATATAATAATATATTCTGAGATGGAACCTATAGTGGGTCCCACATTGGCCCACATACATTTGGCCCCCCAATGTTCAATCCTGGCTCCGCCCCTGGGTAGAGTGGTAAGATCAATACTTTTCAGTGGAGATGTCATGGGTTGGACTCTTGCGGACGACAAAGCTCCCTCTGAGGATGTAATCGAGGTGGGCAAAAACTGGTCCGGATGAACCTCAGACACCCAAATTTATCTTTTTTCACTTTTCCCCTTCTCCATTAGCTAGCTTCCTACAAAAGGGTAAAAAATTACAGTGAATAGTGTTATGAATGAAAGTTATCGATTTTTTTTTTTAAGTTTGTATTTTTATTGTACATTACTGTAGTAGGTATATCGATCTATAGAAAACCGAAAAATAAAAGAGATATCATTCATGGATTTTCATGATTGAGAATTGAAAATCATTCACATAAAAGAGAAAAGGAAAAAGGAAAAATAAAATTTTCTATCAATGGTAATTGAGTAGCTAATGTGCCACACAGCTCACTTCCAAATGTCAACCGACATTTCAAACCCTTTATTTCCTATGTGATGGTAGCTATGCTTTTTAGGTTTGAAACAAATGAAACCAGCTAAAAATTATACAAGAAAATGATAAACCAATGACCGATTGATGGATTACATGTTTTGTTTTTATATAAAGAAACAGCTGACATGGAGAAACACTAGGTAGGCCTAAAAGTTCCAGTGCAAGTTGTGCCAGAAAAAAGGATCTGTGAACTCAACTGAGCTAAGATCCAAAACCACTGGAGCACTCTCTTGCCAGAAAAAAAAAGTTTCATTCTCTTTCACTTTTAAAGGTAGAGATCTCTGTGTTTTCCTGATGAAAATTTCTATTTAAAAGTATATCTAACGATGAGTGGGAATGAGAAGATCAGAACTCTGGAATCTGGATATGGTTGTGTCACCTTTTGGCCTTAGCTAACAATGGCCAGGTAGGAATACCCACTCCTATAGTTTCATATGAGTACTGATAAAATGGGTCACAGGCAAAGGTTCGAAAAATTGCTTTGTGTCACTGTTGGTGACACTACCGACACTGTAACATATCCCAATATGTCGGGCAACATTTGCAGGAGTATCGATGAAAAATTGACCCCTAGTTTTAAGGGGTATTTGGGGTCATTTTAATTTGAATTTTGTTGTGTAGCTTAATTTAAGGCCAATAAATACACTAGGTGCATTATTTTGACCTAAGACATCACCTAAACTAATCTTCTTAATTGACACATGTTTGATTGTATGCGAGCGAAACTGGAAATCTGAAAAAATTGCAGATTTGTATGAAATCCCGTTTGATTGACACAAACAATATAATAGTTGGCGATAATGAAGCAAGATGTACTCGTGAACGTCGAAGATCGGAGCAAAATATGGTTAAAATGCAAGAAATAGGAGAGAGAAGCGAAATTGACGATATATATATCGTTGACCTCGTGTCAGAAGGGGGTGTCATGTCACCCCACTTCGACATTGCCGATATATTGCCGACACTTCGATCCATGCTCGCAGGTAGAATCTCAATGGATCTGATGTGGACTCTATACTCATTGTATAGTGAAAAAACGTGAAGAGAGCGCATATCTCTTCCTTGACGGCAAAAAAGCTTCAATCTTGCACACACATCTCTCCCCTGACAGCAAAAAAACTTTAGTCCTTGCCTTGCAAGATCTCGACTGAAATTTCGATCCGACGGTCCAGAATGTCTCACTAAACGGTCATGCGCAAGACTAAAGCAAAGTCCAGAAAAATGTTTCAGAATTTAAAATTAATTTACACTAAATAAATATGAACCCAACATGAATGAAGTGTTTCGGCATAACCCAAATCAAGATCTAATCAATTTGATAAATCTAATGGTAATCAAGATCTGATGAGTTTGATCAATCAATAATTCAAGATTAGTTGTTGGTACAGATTTGCAGCAGCAGCTTCACGTGCTAGTTGCAACCTAAATAGTTAGTTTGGTCAGACCTCCCAACTAACTTTCCAATGTTCACCTGCTCTTTTATTGGAAGTCTCAATTCTGAACCACCACATGACGTGGTTGACTGTTGCTGGTTGTTGCCGGTTGCTCCTGCTTCCAATATCCACCACACCCATATATATAAATATATATTCCCCTTTTATTTGTTTAATCTATTTAATCAACTGCATTATATATATATATACATATATTACTTAATTAATCTCAATTATCTCTTCCTTCTTCTCCTCCTCCAATCATTCTCTAGATTTGGAATTAGATTCTCTACTAAATCTTCTAGTAAAAGTAACCAAGTTATGGGTAATCACCAAAAAGGGAAAGAATATTATGGGTTCAACTAATAATGTATTTCATTTAAGGTTGCAGTAAGATCTAGTTGGGGTTTTAGATTTCTAAAACCCTAATCCTCATCTTCATTTTTAGAATTAAATCGAATAAAACCGAATCATATCAACTATTAAATTCAAATTTTGACTTTTCGTTGACCGTGATCCTATAATTTTAACCGTGTTTTTATTTATTTTTATTAAAAATGCATACTTTTTTTTTACTGCTATCTTATATTGTCAAAAATATTTTTACTTGATGACAAAAAAGGTCAAGCTAAACAACCCTAATTGAGTGTTTTTTTAATGTTATTATTAAAAAGGTTTTGATTTTTTTATATATTATTTATCATATAAAGTCGAATCCATGTAAAAAGATTTGATTAAATTTTTTCTATATAAACCATTGTGCTTCCTTTTTACTTATGCTTGAAACTGACAAAAAACACTTCCTAGGAAAAATTAAGTTTGATCTAAGTCTATTTCAAAATTTTTTATTTTCAAAGTTCATTCTGAATGATCTTCAGGTGATATTACCGACCAACCTAATCTATTTTTTATTTTTTTCATCTCTAGGAATGTATAATCAGGACAACAAGCTTCTATCACTCTGGGATTTTGTTTTGGTAACCTATTATTCTGGGATTTGAGAAATATCAAAATGGTAAGATAAGGTAAGAAGGGGTAAAAGAAAAGCTGACTTGATTGAGCCCAAGTCAACTTTAATGAACTCATTCTGCACACCAACTTTCTGGGTTCCCTTCTCTCTCTCTCTCTCTCTCTCTCTCAGAGTCTCAGTGGCCATTCAACCACTGCTGCTATAGAAGCTCAAACTTTGAAACAGACGTTTCCTATACTTTCTACTCTACACTGTACTCGAGAGTATTTGGGTCTCTGTGTATATGCTTTATCCCTAAACCCTTTCCTCAACATCTGCTCTAAGATTCATCTCTGCTACTGTTTCTCTATCTATCTCTCTAGCCCTCATTGGTTGAGTAGAGAAAAAAGTGGTATGACTTTAAGGGCCCTTTTGTTGTTATCATTACATACCCAAAACCACCATATCTTCATACTTCCGAGGTTCTAAGTAGCTATTTTTTTGTGAAAATAAGTGGGGGAAGAACTCATGATTTCGTCAGTACTTCAATGGGTTTTGTTTTTCTTTTCTTTTTACAGTATGGATGTACTTTCTCCTGTCTAAGTTAATTCTTTTCTTCTTGTTTGGAAATGTAGAAGGTGGGAAGTTGCAGAACAAGCGGTGAATGGTTGTCCACTGAAAACAGATGCTGTGGTAGCTAGCTTTCTTACTGTGTTAGTTTCTTCCTCTTCTTCTTCTTTCCATTTCTTTTCCTTTACTTTCTTACCCTGCTGCTTTAGTACTAATGAACTTCATAGTTTTGTTCCGTGGTGAATCAGTTCTCCTGTTACTCGATTGTTTTTGCTATTACTACTTGAGTTTCTTTACTTCTCTCAACTGCAGTCAAAAGGAGTTTTCTTTCCTGTACCTGTTTCGGCTTTAATGATTTGAGTAAGGAATACGGGCAAAGGGGTTTTCTCCCTGCTTGGTATATCTTGATTGGTGTGTAACTGTGCATTGTTGATTAACACTTCTTAATGATTTTAGTTGTTGGTTGTGAACTAGAGCCAGTGATAGATGTATAGTTTCTGAGGCACAAACATAGGCTAGCTACACTATTCCTCTTAGTTGGGCAACTTAAGTATAGCATAGCTGGGTTGTAGAAAATGGTTGATTCCTTTATCCTATCCTGTCCTTAATTAATATACACCCCAATATCAGAATGCTCTACTGAAACTGGGTGGCTAAGTTCCATTTATTTCATCTTCATTTTTTAAGCAACCTGGAATGAGAAGACTCAGAACTGATGACCTTAGGTTTTATCATTAGAAATGAAGGTTTTGTGCAAACCCCTGAGCGCCACCTTCAAGCGTGGACTAGCATGTACTTGAGAGGAAAATCCAACTCCTTTTCTATTAAAATTATATATGTGTAAGAGATCAGTATCTTTGTCTTTTTGTGAACAGACACCATGGATTTGGAATTCTTTAAGCATTTGGGAAATTTTTATTGTTTGGAAAGTAAGCTTGCTGAAGATGGGAGGTATCTAATGTCATCTCCACTAGGATTTTTCAAAGGTTTGCTGGACCTATTGTTCTTGAAGCTTGCATGGAGAAGGGAAGGGAATGTATCTGCCAGGGGTAAAGTAGGAAGGTCAGGGTAGAGACAGGAAATTTCAGGACATTTTCAGTCAGTTTGAGAGGTCTCAGCATTCAGTCAGTTGGTGCTAAGGTTATTTCTATTTAAGAGGTTGAGTTGTTTTTATGGGCTCAATTGCTTTTGACTTCTTTGATCTCATAGCATTATTTTCAGAAGTTGTGTTTTGTTCAATTGTATCAAGGGTTCTAAAAAACTTAGGCAGGGAATGATTATGCATTGAGTCTTTCTTAACATTGAAGCTAAATTCTTGTGTGTTAACTCTTTATCTTTTATGTTGTTTCCACCTGCCTGGAACAGGATGATTAGTTTGAAACAGGGGAGGGCCCTAGGTTGGGGGATATCCCCCCACCCCAAAACAAAAAGAAGAAGAACAATGGCTGAAGCATGTAACAGGAAAGGAATTCCTTAAATGAGCAAAAACCAATTCTTTCATGGCTGGAGCATATAACACTCAAATAAATGTTTATCAGTTTTGTCAACCACTAGTATTAATAAAACTTGTTACTAACTTAAAATACCAAGAAACCCAATTCCCACTCCTACACTATATAAACATTACAAGATAATTACTAACTTAAATACTAAATGACCCAATTCATACTGTTGAGCTAAATCAATTTCCAAAAAATAGAAATCTAGTTGCAGACTAAATCCCATCATTGATATGTCTGATTGTGCAGTAGTTGGGTTGAGGAAGATTTTATGGGAGCATTTTTTTTTTGTGTGGCTTTTGATATTTCTCTGGACTTGGTATGTCTTTATTACATGATTAAGAAGCTTTGTTGTTCAAAATATGATGCACTTTGTATCTGTTTTTTCATGGTTTGAAGCCTTTCGAAATACTACTTGTAAACAATGAACATTGATGTTGTACCCCAAGGCTTTTCTCTTTTTGAGTCATCTCATCACCTTTTTTGCTTTCTGAGTCATCCAACACGAAATCTAGGTGACATGAATCTTCAACTTAGCAGCATGGTTGGAAACTCGGAATGGTTTCATATGTTTGCTGAGGCATTGTTTTCAGTCATACATTATGAATTTTCAAAATATGGATTCCAAAACCACAATGCAATTATGTATTATACCCATGGTACCATATGTCAGCGATATATCGCCGTGTCGATGGGACCCAACACGACACGAGACGCCGACACGATATTTACCAAATGTCTGCGATATATCGCTAATGGCCGATTTTTTGGGTATTTTTTCTTTTTTTTTTTTTTTTGTCAAATAAATTTTTTCAACGATTATATACGAAATTAGGGCGAAAGGTAAGGTTGATTGATCCAAACACATAAAGTAAGGTAAGATTGATTGAAAATTTGAATTGCATAATTAGAAATCGATAAGATTGATTGAAATTATAATTAGAAACAAATATGTAATTGAAATTATGTAAGCTTGATTGAAATTATAATTGAATACAAAAATATAATTTAAATTATAAAGTAAAGTTGACTAAATCTATAAATTTATAATTAGAAATCAAATCATAAGATAATATTTATATCTTCTAATATAATTGCTATTTATATAAAAAAAAATGATCGAAATCATTCAAAATGTCGCCGAAATATCGATGTGCACCAGAGCTTTAAGATTCGTTTGCACCAATTTTTTGTTGTGCCTGTGAGTGGATTTTAATATTAAGATAATGTAAAGTCAATATTGAATAAATGAAACAGTGAAAGATTTTAGAGGGCTTGTCGCTCACAATGGAAATGCTAGAGCAACAGTGTAATTGACAAATCCTAGAGATTGTCAAAATCTAAAAGCTTGAACAATATTTATATTGCATGGAAGTTTGAACCCATTAAACAGTGTCAATTGTATTTGCATTTTCTCCTCTTGTGATATAGTGTTTAGCAATTTTTGCAGGGCTGTAGGTTTCCATTTTGAGCTAAAAACTGCTGGAGCTGAAATGTCAAGAATAAACTTCACATGCAGCCAATGATCAGTTTTCTATATCAAGCTCCTATCACAGATTGCCCCATCTCACCCTGCTATATGGGGATCCTGATCAGTGGCTAGTTGTTTCTCGCAAAGCTGTTGGTATTAGTGGCAGGACATGAACCAAACGATCTTGGAGACTGATGCTTGTTTCTTATCATTAATAATGGAAGTTAAAGAGGCAGAAAGAGTGGTTATAGCCAAGCCAGTTGCTTCAAGACCTTGTTCCAGTTTCAGGTCCTTCACAGAGCTTCTTACGGGTGCCATTAATGCCTCACCTCCTTGTTCATATTCTGAAACTGTAGTGGCTGCTATCAGACCCAAGACAGTGAGGTTGAAACCAATGGCAAATCATGTTTTGGGTGGTGATGTGGTTTCATCTCAGGTTTTTCTCTTTGCCCCTTTCTTATTGGTTTTTATTTACCTATTTGTTTCCTGTAATGAAATCTGTGCTCCTTTAACACGCCAAATTCCACAGGGAGAGGCTTCTGAAATTGCAATTCGCATGTCATCTAATAACACTTCAGAACAAAGCAGCAAACCTACTGTGGTATACAAACCCTTGGCAAAGGTTGTATCAAGGACAACTGCATCACTCATATTAAATCAGGTCTCTCTCTCTCTCTCTGTACAATTTTTTTTTGTGTGTGTGCATGCATGGGGAAGGGAGAATGGCCTTCTAAAGTGGTCTTCTAGATCCTGTTGCTGCTTGACTTCACCCCTTTTGGCAGCTTGAAGGAGGGATAATCCTCCTGAGCCAGGCCAAACCTCAGATGGGGTATCAATCAAAGTGCTAGTTTGTATGACCTTACAGTTGAATTTGCTGTTTATTATTTCATCCCTCTGCAATTGGCCTGTTGCCATGTGGCATAAGAAAAGAGGTGGTTGAGGGGTTTGACACCCTAGTTGCCATTGTGTAATAGCAAGTCATTTTTTTCATTTTTTATTAAGCTGACTGTGAAACACTGAAACCCATAATTATGTATGTCTAATTGTGAAACTATTTGCCAAAAAGGGACAAACTTTGCCTTGCTTCTTCATTTCAGAAGAGTTATTTGAGATTTAAAATGTAATGAGACTGAAGTGTTTTTTTTTTTCTTTTTCCCCCAGCAAAGCCTTGATTTCATCCATCAGAAAGCACTAGCACCAGAGCATTCACAGTTTCCACAAGAAGACCAAGCAAAACACAGTTCTGAAACCCATCTTACTTCAAATCCTACTCCAAAATTAAAATCACAAACGGAAATAAACCACATAACTGAGCTGTCAAAGATGGCATTACATAACTTGCAAGATAGTCAGAAAGGTCTACTGCCCACGAGTAGTGGGGATCGAGTTTCTTATGATGGATATAACTGGAGAAAATATGGGCAAAAGCAAGTGAAAGGAAGTGAATACCCTAGGAGTTATTACAAATGCACACACCCCAGTTGCCCTGTGAAAAAGAAGGTTGAGCTATCATTTGACGGACAGATTGCAGAAATTGTCTACAATGGTGAGCACAATCACTCAAAGCCTCAGGCTCCTAAACGTCCCTTAGCAGGATCACAAGATCATGGATTTGTTCCTGATGGGACTGCCAAAGATACCAGCAATCCTTTATGGAGTAACACTCTTAATGAACTTAATGAAGGATCCGAAGGTAATATAGAGAATCCGAGTGAATTAGGCCTATCAGTCTATCCTATTTATCCAGGCAAAGGTCTTGATTCTTATGATCCTGCTGGAAGTGGAGCATTTAATATTCGTATTGGGACTCCTGATAACTCCTGTGGCCATAGTGGGGATATTGAGGATGGAAGCAGGGGAGTTGATGCTGGTAGCCATGAACCCAAGCATAAGCGGAGGTAATGAGCTTAACTAAATTTTTTGAATTACTTGTATATGAAAATGAGAAGCCCCTTCTGCTGTTCCTTGGATCTATAAAGAGGCTTCAGTGTTTGTTGCGAAATGATTCACTATATTGTTCAAGGAACAGAAATCTGATATGTTCTACGAAATTACGAAGGTGGTTATTCTACTTAGTTTAAAGAATTTTCAGCATCCACTGTTCTAACACAAGAATAAGATATTAATGAAACTCTCTGGGCTTTTTGTGTTGATTATCTTAGTTGTGGAATATGTCATTGCCCTAGTTATGTATTTCCTTGTTTTTTGGATGCGTGCAACTACTGATGTTGATACCTGCTCTCTGATTCAGGAAAGTTGAACATCAGTCCAATGAGTCAGGGGTAGTAGGAGAAAGTGTAATAGAACCTCCTGGTGTAATTCAAAATTCCATGGACTCTGAGACAATTGGTGATGGCTTTCGTTGGAGAAAATATGGACAAAAGGTTGTGAAAGGAAACCCACACCCTAGGTATGTACTCATCTTTTGGTCTTATTTCTTCTGTGGTTCATCCCCTAGGTGAACTTGTGCCAATATCTTCTAAGAAGGAAGTTTTACCTTT
This sequence comes from Hakea prostrata, assembly GCF_041222555.1. Taxonomy (NCBI): domain Eukaryota; kingdom Viridiplantae; phylum Streptophyta; class Magnoliopsida; order Proteales; family Proteaceae; genus Hakea; species Hakea prostrata. The sequence continues at coordinate 3,861,354 of NC_142601.1, forward strand.
GCATTCTTTCCATCATGCACCTACAAATTCAAGTACACTGTATCATTTTGTTACTTATAGAATAAGTTGCTGGAGCCTGGGGGTTACAATTGCATTTCCACTGTTATTTTTCTTGTTAAATTATCCAACCCAAAAGCTCAAACTATTAGGTGGAGAGGTTGAATTGGCATTTGAAGTCAGTCATCCAAGGTCTGCACATAGTTGGGATCATTCTCAACAATCTCCTCCCAAAGTGTTGCTCCTGTTTTTGGGTGGGCAGGTACAGATTTTATTTGGGGCCCTTCTTTTGGATGGATGCATATATCATTAATGCTGAGCCAAGCTGCTCTAGCGCGATTTTATCATTTCCAACCCAAAGTCTGGAGTTATTATCAAGAGTCCCAAGATGCATTTTTTGTTTTTAGGACTTGTGTTTCTTTCAAAGTTCATACTTTCTGTTATAGATTTGCATGTGTTTTGTTTCTGTATTCCAATTTTTATTTTCTTCTTTCAAGTTTTACTTAACCGAATATATCTGTCCATATACTGTTCTTGCAGAAGTTACTACCGATGTACCAGTCCCAAATGCAATGTGCGCAAGCATGTAGAGAGGGCATTAGATGATCCTAAAGCTTTCATCACAACATATGAAGGAAAGCATAACCATGATATGCCCATGATTAAAAATGTGAATACAGTGGCCTCTGACCCAGATTCACTGCCCCCTGCTAACAAATCCAGAAGGAAGTAGAATTTGACTTTGACAATTGAGCTGCCAAAACTGTGGCAGGAAGAGTTCAATAACAACATAAAGATAATATTTTCTTCCCTATTTCCAAGAATCTACATGAGAACTGGTTAAGTTATCAGGTGCCCTCCATGTTTTAGTTTTAATTTCAGAAAACTTTTCTGTATATTGTTCTTTTCTCTTCTTCCATAAAAGTGGCTTTTCTTGCTGCTAATAGGTATATCTAATGAGTTAAGTGGTTCTAATCTAGCCCAGATTTCTCTTTTCCACCGGCTGTTTTAGCTGATTAGTATATTCTCCAATTGTTATTGCACACAATCTCTCAAGTTTCAACTCATCCATTAAACATCTAATATTAGATTTTGTTGCAATTCCATCATGCTTCATTTCAAGTCCTAATCTTATTTGAACCCAAGTGGCCAGGGACATATTAGGATCCGAAAACTGGGTTTTGAAAGCTATGATCAACATCAAAGATCATCACAAAGGAAACGCCACTGCATTTTTTTTTCTTCCAGGTTTTATAATATTTACAAGCAATCGATGTCATCACTTAATTATCAAACAAAAATTTAATCTCATCAATTACCCAATTCATTTATTTTGATGACAAGTTGATAGCCGAGTCAACAATGGCTTTACATCAAAACCAAGAAGAAGTGAATAAATCGTTACCTCACTCAGTGTGGTTGTGTGATCAAGCAACCAGCCTCATATTATTATTATAATTTTCTTATACAACTGATGTGTTAAACTCTCTCCACCTTACAAGCCACCATCTTTCTTTAATTATTAGAAAATTATACACGACTTGCCTAACTCAGCCTATGATAATTACGCTTGATTAATTATAAATCATTAATCGTGAGGGTTGGATCATGGTTCAAGGAAACTGAAACCAAATTGAATGATTGAAATAGCTGGGCTCAATTCAAATCTGGATGATTCCAGCAAATTTGTTCTCATTTTCTTGTCTTTATTTTGTTCTTTTAGTTAGTATATTTGTTGCAATCTTTGCTTTCTCTTTTCAATTTTTATTCTGAGGTTTCAATTCAATCTGACCATTTTGCTGATAGAGACTAATCTTAGGCCTAATTGCAGGTCATTTAACTTTAAACCAAACCACTAATCAAGTAGATATGTGACATACATTTGGAAATGAAAATTGACAAAACAAGTCTACTTTAGAAAAATGATTATACACATCACTCAAATGTAGAAAGGTCTCCTCAGTTGAGAAGATCTCGGCCATTAGAGGAGAAATTTAAAAGCCAACAAAAATCTGCATAATTGAAGAAAGAGTAAAATGATTAAGAAGCTTATGCAAAAAGAAAATGGTATTCTAGCATCATAGAAAAGTTTTTGTTTTCGTTTATTTAGCAAGCTAATAATGTTATTTGGTGGACTTGATTTGATTTTAAATGAAATACAAACCATTCTTGTTTTGCCACTTGGGGAGACATTAGAGAAGAGTTGTTACTTTCAAAGGTGTTTATTTTGTTCACACCTGTTGAGATTAGGAGATCCACTTGTATTATAAATAATGTATGCATATGAATTAAAACAAAAAGAAAATTTAGGTGTTGGCCTTCTGATTGGCTGAACTACAACCACGCACCCATTTTTCTAGTTTCATTTATCAAATATTTGATAATCAACCACTTAAACTATTCCTAAAAGATATGATAATACCCTTGTGCTTTGATTAGTTGAATTATTAAACTTATGTTTGATTGTTTAGAGCTAGACAGAGAATCGAAAACAAAAAATTTAAATGGGAAAAGAAGAGGAAAGAGAAAATTAATTTGTATTTGTTTGATTAATATAGAACAGAAGAAGGATTTTTGAAAAATATGCAAAAATTCTTTTCTTTTGAGGGTTTTCTGACTTAAGAAAAAATTTGTTTTTTTGGGAGATAAAATAGATATTTAGAACCGAGTGCATTTTTAAAATTTGAAAACAAGATCATTTTTTTGGGGGTGAAAATATTGAATCATCTAATCATCTATTAACCAAATATAACTTGAAGATATGAATCAACAAAAAGGCTTTCTATATATGGATCCCACTTTAGGGTTTAAGACCATGATTCTAACATGCATTAAAAGCAAAGATTACTTATATAAATTAACACAAATGTTTATTGCATGAAAACTTAGAATTCAGATCCACTATTCTCATGAAGAGAAAAAATTTCTGCGTATTTAATTAAAAAAAATATTTTTATTAAAAAATATATATTTTTGAGATTGGAGATGTGTTAATAATCTAAATATGTGAATTTTTTTTTTTTTAAAGGGAAAAGGGGAACCCAACCCCGACCCCCCCCCCCCAACCCACCAAAAAACCCATCCATCGGATGGTTAGAATCTACCCATGCGTTGAACATCATGTGGGATGATCTTGACCACCCAATTAGTGGCCATCTGTTCACCACTCTGTAGAATATCCCATGTCATGGTCATGGTTGTAAAGGTAAAACAAAAGAAGCAAAGTTTGGTAACTGAGAAATGAAAAAAATATATATACACATTACCCAAAAAATATAAATATATAAAAACAAAATAAATATAATGATGACACAATGATATCTTTGTGCGTGTACCTCTCATCAAATTTAAAAATATTTGAATATTTCCTTTTCATGGTTTGGTTTCCAAAGATAAACTGTGTAAGTGTGTATTACTGTATTCCATTCACATCTCTTGATGATCATGAGAGAAAGATTGTTATCAAGTGTACTACAACAGAGATTGTACTGGGTTTTGATCAGCCAGTTGGCATTAGTAGTTCAAATTTGAAGAGGGTGACTGTTCATCTTACCCTCGTAGAATCAGTAGGCACAGCCTATTAATTTGCTTTTTCTGAGTTTCATGGAAGCAAAACCCAATTGCCCAATGTGTACCTTCCTTAATAAATGTCTCATTCAAGTTTTGGGAGCCGTTTAATTATACTAGAAACGCGGTTTGGAGTCTTTTTAACGTTGGACTTCAGTTTTGACCTCCAAAACGAGGGAAAATCCAATTCTCAAAATAAAATTTTATTAAAAAGGAAGAAGGGGAAAAGGGAATTTGTATTTTAATAATGTAAGAAGCAATTATTTAGTTACTTTTGGTAGGAATAGAAATGGAAGAAGCAAATTAGGAAGCACCCACAAAAGCTGGGATAGCTCCTTGGCAGAGCTTCGGTAGGATTGAGTTTCACGGAAGCGAAGAGGAAAGGGATTTGATGTATGGAGTTGCAGAACTCAAGAACCCACAGAACCCAAATTGTCTGAGCCTTTAAAGGAAAGAGGGTTTTTTTTTTTAATAGAAACTAATTAGTGGTGAATTAAGCTACCAAATATAAAAGAGCATCTCTCTATTCTCCCTGTTAGTTCACTTGCTCTCCTGCTTTGTTGCCTTAGTTCTGTCTTGCTCACTCTCTCTATCAGTGAGACTCACGCGCCAGAGGCTGAGGAGCCATGGGCTGGTTTCCCTGCTCTGGAAAATCAGAGAAAAAAACCAAGAAGAAGCAGCCGCAGCAGAAGCAGCAGCAACAGAAGCCAGATGTTGAGATCCAACCCTCTTCAGGTTTTTCTTCTGTTATACTTTTTCTTTGCTTTCAGAAAAACCCATCCGTTATTTTAACCATGTTTTGCCCTGAACATAGATTTTCTATCTCTAATTTTAAAATGGGGTCCTGGAATTTTTTTTCTCTTCTTTTTTGTGGGGTTGTTGAAAATAGAGGGTCTTCTCCTTCTTGGATGATCTTGAGCATACTAATCTAGGGGTACGAATAATCGTATGGATCTGCTTGGATTTCATTTGGGATGGCTTGATGTTTGTCAAGTAGAAAAACTACTTCTGTTAAGTTGGAATAAAATTTTCTTTTCGGTATGGGTTTTTCAGTGGTTGGTTTTGACGTGTTTCTTTGTTGTTGCTCTTGAAATCTTCGATGTGAAGCTGGTGATTTTTTCTGTTCAGGTGTATGGCTGGTTTCTGATAATAGCAATTTCTAAACGTTAGATCATTATTGTGCGGGTGTGTGGTTTTAATTTTTAATTTTTATGTTTTTTTTTTTTTTAAAATTCTTGTTGGTTCGCGCTCTTCGTTCTATTAGACTTATATACAATCGTTCTTATAAAATGACTGCCCAGTTTGAAGTTAGGGTTTTCCTAGACTCACATGTAAACAAGCGGTTTACTCTTATAAATGACTGAGGTAGCTTCAGTGCTTCCCGTGTCCTTGATGGGTTCAGAGAAGACTGCTCCTGGTGAAGCTTATATTTTTCTCTATTCCAAACTTCTTCTTGTTATTACGAAAAACGACCAGTGATTCTCTTTGATACATCAAGGAGGTGACAGAAGCTTAATGAGTTAGTTCTATCCAAGCTTCGAAATTGTAAGGATGGGTTAATCAGACAATATTTTATTTTTCTGTGCAATTGGGAAAAGCTGAGCTTTAAAATTATTCTGCATTGCTGTCTTTAGTATAGTTTCCTTGATTGTTATCTGAGCTTCTTGATGACAATATTTCCATTGCTTTGTTGTTGGAGTAAGACCGTAGTCTGATTTTGTTTACTTGATGCAATAATTCATTACTCTAGGTGTAGCTCTACAGGCGTCGATTGTTTCATTGATCTCCTCACAACAACTTTGTTCCTTTTTTGCAGATAAACTGAAGGTAAGTCCCTCATTGGATTTGAAGAAGGAGCCTCCCAAGACTGGTGGATCTAATCACATCGCAGCACAGACATTTCCATTCCGTGAATTGGCTGCAGCTACGAAAAATTTCAGAGCGGATTGTCTCTTGGGGGAAGGCGGTTTTGGTAGAGTTTATAAAGGACGATTGGAGAGTACTAACCAGGTTGGTTTGGTTTATTTGTTCTTGATAACATTATAAAAAGAAAATGAGAGCTTCTTTGCAGCTTTTGCTTACATGGGCTTTATGCAAGAGATTTCTGGTCTTTGGTCTATTACAATTACAAAATTATAAAAAGAAAAAGGAGCTTATTAATCAAGTTTCCTTCTTTGGTGTATTTCATTTAGGAGCTTTGAAGTTCCTGTATATAGTGGAGTTAGATGCCTTGAGCTTCTGTTCTTGTAGATTTATCACAAAAATTATCTTCATTGGTGAATATCTTTTCAGTAAATTGAAGTAGTTTATTGGAGTCTCCTTTTCTAGATACTGTGCATGATTCTTTTTTGGGGACTTCCATTTACGAAGTTATTGAATTTTATCCATCTATTAAGTATAGAGTTATCTGGATGCAGGTTGTGGCCATCAAGCAGCTTGATCGTAATGGATTGCAAGGGAACAGGGAATTCCTTGTTGAAGTCCTGATGTTGAGTTTACTTCATCATCCTAACCTTGTTAATTTGATAGGGTACTGTGCTGATGGAGATCAGAGACTTCTCGTTTATGAATACATGCCATTGGGATCTTTGGAAGACCATCTACATGGTATATATGATAAACCAGATGACAAATTTTCTTGTCATCATGAAAAACTTTTCGTTTTCCTTTTGGTGGTATATATTTTTGGTACACCAACTCACATGACTTCATTTTGTGTCCTTGTTGAAATTCATCTTGTGCTCTTTCTTTCCCAGATCTCCCACCAGATAAGAAAAGGCTTGACTGGAATACAAGAATGAAGATAGCTGCTGGTGCAGCAAAGGGTTTGGAGTATTTGCATGACAAGGCAAACCCCCCTGTTATATATCGTGATCTAAAATGTTCAAATATATTGCTTGATGAGGGATATTTTCCCAAGCTATCTGATTTTGGCTTGGCCAAACTTGGGCCTGTTGGGGATAAGACCCATGTCTCTACTAGGGTGATGGGTACATATGGATATTGTGCCCCAGAGTATGCAATGACAGGTCAACTCACACTGAAATCTGATGTTTATAGCTTTGGGGTTGTTCTTTTGGAGATCATTACTGGCAGGAAAGCAATTGACAATTCAAAAGCTGCTGGAGAGCACAATCTGGTTGCATGGGTAAGTTCTGTGTTATTCTCTCCTTTACTTTGTCCTCCTACTTTTAAATGTATTATCAACCTGGTGGTGTTTATTTGCTTTGGTAAAGCATATGTTGTTGCTAGGAATCTATGATTAATGTCACCACTGACTGCTAAATTGCAAATGCGCCATAAGGGGGGGGGGGGGGGGCTGTTTGCTGTGTTATTCTTGGCTCTAATTTCTTGTCTGTCATTCGTTATCTAGCTTCCATATGTTACTGGGTAAAAAAGTAACCTTTTGTTTTAATTTTCCTTGCGTATTTCTGTTTACAAACTTCTTTCCCCCCTCTCTCGGAAACAACTGGAATCTTAGTACCAGAATGGTGGAATTTCAGTCCTCCTTTTGCCATTCTAGCAGCCCTTAGTAAATCAAAACCCTTATGGAGTATCCAATACATAGGGCATCCTTAGTGAACCGAATACACAAGGCTTTCCCCCCTGAGGTTCATAGTATATGTGGACCTACCTCTGTTTTAGGCTGTTTCCTTCTTGAACCCATAGCCAGTAGGTCGCAGTGGAGCAATCATACCGTTGCACCCATGTCATTTTTGTGCCAAGGCCGAGAAAGACTGATAGACAGGGTGATTAATCTCTTAATCTGAATTTAGGTACTATTATGTGATTCCTTATGTCTTGGAAGCTCTTCATGGTAAATATTTTTAACTGGACACTGGCGAAGATCTTGTTTTATTTTTGTTCCTTGGCTTTTATAGTCATTTCAAGATTTTACGTTTCCCATTTTGTGGATCTATTCCCTCAAAAATTTCTCATTTATGGAAAAACACACACTTACTGTAGATGATCTCTAAATTTGCAACTCTGATTTGCAGTAACCTCCTCACAGATTAGGGATAAGCTCCTTGCTGATCATTCTTTGGGGGACCTTTTTTTTTTTTGGGGGGGGGGGGGGGGGGGGGGGGGATAAAGATAAAGTTAATTCATAGATAGTTAAGTGCTTGAAGTACAAAAGTTACTGCAGTTTGTAATACCTATACTGCTACTATCCATAGCATTACAGGCCAAATTCATACACAAGCCCAGGAGAGTGTTAGAACGAAACTGCAATAGTCAGCTCCATAGATTCTGTTAGCAGATCTACCAAAACCAGTGTTAATGTTATAGGCCAAGCTCTTTCATGAGGTTGCTTATGTAGTTCCACCGTTGCTTCTGACCCGCACCAGATTTCTGTTGGATGGATATCCAGAAGTTTAGCTTGGTGTAGTCCCTCCTTCATCCCATAAAGCAAGGCTTCCACCTCATCATTTGTCTTTAGGGGAATAATCATGGATTCAAAATGGAGATTGAATCAGCTGAAGTCAATCTCGTTAAAAATTGTGGTTGATTCCATCTGGTTGCAGCTGATTCCTGACCTGATTCCAGCAGATCGGGATCATAAATGGCCTATTCCAGGCTCTGATTTCTCTCCTTAATAAGCGTGGCAACAATGTGAGGCATGCTTCTTAGTTTGGTTATTCATGTTGAAGCAAGAAAATCTTCAGGTGTCTTCATGCAATCCCTTCTAGAAATATAGTTATGCCAATCCTTGACAAATGGCCTTGGATGCTTCTTTCATTTTTTAAGAGGTTGTGATGGAGGCTTTTTATTTTTCTCCACTGGAAATGGCTGCTACTTCCTTGAAAGACTTATTAGCGGACATGGGTTTTGTCTATCATTAGCGTACCATATCTAGTTGGGAATGATGCAAACACAAGAAGCTAAGCAGCCGAGGTTGAGAATTGGTAGAGAATAGGGATAGATACTAGGAAGTTGGTGGAAGCTTGAGGTTGAGATGGTAAAACAAAAGATAAGTTTGAAAAAAACTTAGTTTTACTAGTTGCCACCATAGTATTCACTTAGTGGCACTAAAAACAGTCCCACCTGTGGTCACTTGAATCTGCAAACAAGAAGTTCTAATAGAGTTTTATTTATTTTCAATTTGTGGTTGCTTTTGAGAACAGCCAAGCGTCTAAGACTTCCATTATATGTAGATACCTTAGGCTGCTGGAACATGAAGATACCTTGCATCAGGGAGAAGTATAGTCGAGAATTGAGATGAGTCAACTTGTGTGATTTGTTGATCATTTATGAGCTCATTTCTGGATATAAGGCCAAGGGAAATTGGGATTACTAATGATCTGGGGCAAAAGGGCTAGTCGTTGGATATCTTAACCCCGTATTTTACATCCAGTAATCTGTAAAGTGAGGCAACTTCGTCAGCTGTTATAGCATGTTGAGGAAACCATTGGTCGTGCATTTTACCATTCTCTGGAAAATGAATCATCATTATCAACTGCATGGTGTAAGAGGATTTTTGTGCCAATACCCATAGCCCAGAATCTGCTATCGGGCGTTACCGGTGAAGTTTATGTATAACAATACTCTGGTGTATCCAGATGAACCCAAACTCAGGTGAAAACATGGTGGTGTATTCTATAGGTTCATAAATTGGACATACCTACTATGATAACTATCGTATTTGTCCTTTCTCAATCTGTTACACGTTAGATAATTTTGATTCAAATGCTGGATCGCAGAAAGAGTACATTTATGATCTGTTTAGTTGTGCATTTCACCTTGTTTAGAAAGAGGTATGCAGTATGTTGCATCATTTAATTTGTTGGATGCTCAATCTGTACATAAGGTAGCTTTCACCTAGCAAAAACAAAGCAGATTTTACCCGATAACAAGGTTAGTCTCATTTCTTTGGTGCTTTCCTAATGGAGGGCTTTGTGTATTAAACTGAAAGTCGAGGTGGATCTCTAGGTTGATTCATGTTGATCTGATCCAGATTATTGGATGCATCACCACTGACAGTAATCCTAATTCTAGTCATACCCCACCCAATTGCACTTGCACATGCAATCTTGGTCTGGGTGCTCCTGATCAGATTAGGTTCTTCTTTCTACTTAGTACTTATTGTTGCATAAGGATAATCCTTTTGGTAATGATGAAATAGAAGGAAAATTTGCATATTCTTAAGGCCTGTGCGGAAAAGGTGGGGGGGAAAGGGGTGGGAAAATCGAAAGTGAATTCCTTCCTAACCAATGGGAGGTTGGGTGGGGGGGGGGAACGGTCCTGAACGGACCTGCCGGGGCCACCCCCCCCGCTACCCCCTTTGTGGGTTTGGGGGTTGGGAGAGTGGGACCCCCCCCTTCCCAACCCTTCTTCCTTCTCCCCCCCCCCTGTGGGCCCGTTTTTTTCCCCCCCTTTCCCCCCCCTTGGATTGAAAGTTGATGGCTTTTCTGCATATAAATGTACCATCTGTGGGATTTGGTTGCAGGCACGACCGCTATTCAAAGATCGGAGGAAATTCTCACAAATGGCAGACCCAACGCTCCAGGGCCAGTATCCCATGAGGGGTTTGTACCAAGCACTTGCTGTTGCTGCAATGTGTGTTCAAGAACAGCCCAACATGCGTCCTCTCATAGCTGATGTGGTTACTGCTCTGAGTTACCTTGCTGCCCAATCATATGACCATGAAAGCCAACCAACCCAAAGCTTCCGAATGGCTCCACCTACTCCTCCTCGAACAAGAAGGGACAGTGACAGAAGACTTAATGGTGGTGGTGGTAATGGGTCTGAGAGAGATCAGGCCAGGGGAATTAACTAAGACTCAAAACCATTGTAAGCAAAATTGAGTTCATCCCATGGTTGGATTGGATTTCTCTGCATTTCAGCCTTTACTAGAAACGGCTGCTGAATAGTTACGAATCTGATGTTTTTTGTGTAGTGATCACTGATCACATGCATCAGAGCTTCACTGGTATGCATTTTTGCTGTTATAGCATGTTGAGGTCCTGCTTATCAAATTTTGTATCTCCCCAGATAACAGGTGCCTTTCCAGCCCCCCATCATTACCTCCCCAGTCAGTGTACATGAGAGTTTGGGTCCTTGTATCTATGTGTTGATCTGGACATTTGTGATTCCTATAGCTTAATTGAATTTGATTTTTAAATGTGCAGGCTTCCTCTTATTTCTTCTTCCCTTGCTAGTATGCAATTGAATTCCCTTGCTGAATGTCTTTGGTGTTGGTGGGTTGGGGAGGGAAAGAAGTTGCTGGCTTTATTATAGCCAGGGATTAGCCTTCTCAACTTTTTGATCATGTAAGCTGGTGGTTTGTCCATTAAGTAATATAGTCAAAATGGACTATTTCAACATCGTGCAGGTAACTGTGTCAGGGGCTTCACCCTTTTTACTGTGACTTGGTCTAAAATTTTAATCTGTGGTTAGAAATTTTCTTCAGCAACCAAGATGAAGCTGAACTTGGCCATGTGATCTGATCCCTCTGATTCAACCAGGATATTTGGATCTTCACCAAGGGATGGAGGAAAGGGTGTAAGGTTGGTCCTAACGGCCTAAACAGGATCTGGGAGGGCAGGTTTTGATTGCAAAGTGTTAGCCAGGTTGAGTTAGGGTTGATATCTTAGGTCCCGTCCAGTCAAACCCTGATTCTAACCCTAATTATACTTTAGGTTTGGTTTCAAATATTTATGTTTTGGTTTCATATAATCGACAGCAGTTTCTCTTTTTGTGCTTGAGATTTTAGTTTTAAATATTTGTTAATGGGGCCCATAAAATCCCTCTAGCTTCTGTTTGAACTTCTGTTACTTCCCTTTCATGGATTATCTGCCTTCTCTGGAAACACCCTAGCTCTGTTTTATCCTTTACACTGGATGAGTTGGAACACTTTCTTCTTATTAGGTGTCAGGTAATGAAAGCATTTCATATCATTGTTCTTGGGATGAAATTTGGGAAATTACTGTGACACCACCATGCTCAATTCCCTATCCTGCTTTGGCCACTGCCCAATCACCTCCACCTCGGTGTAGTTACACTCACTGTCTACGATTTCTGACTCTATAATCTGTCTCAATTCAGTTTGTCTTTATGAAATGGGTGGAACGGGAACTTAGTTATTCCTCTCTTATTAGAGTCTACAATGAGATGGGTAAAGCTACCTTTGTCATTGGTATTCAAATTCTGGTATCTCGGGAGAGCAGGGCGGGGCAGTGATGCAGGGCAGAGGCAAGGTGAGGGGAGGAAGGGAAGGCAATTATTCATATCTACTTGGGGTTCATGAATTCCCTATGAGTTTTTCATGTTGATACTCTGTTCCACAATCTAAGTTTAATCCTCAATACTCAATGCCCTTTTCTTCCCTATGAGTTTATCCAATGGGCAGATCAATGGTAACGAGATACGTAAATTGGCTAATCCTCTAGACAACAGTGTCTTTACAGTGATTCCCCCCGAATTTAAATGCCCTTTTCTTCCCTTCTGAAATGGTAGTGAGATCGCCATGGGTTTTATGAGAGAACGTTCGAGTTCCAATTCATGATGAAGTTGGAACAGGTACCTGCGATTTTCAATAAAAACCACCTCCACTGGGCATTTGCAGTTTCAGGCGAGTAAGAGTGCTTCTTTCATCGATTGTTTTCTAATGGTCTGCCTGAGGTAAAACATATCTCCGGGGTCAATGTAGCATCAACATCATCCCCACGTTCTTCCTCTTAATCTGCATTTTAGGAATGGTGTTGTAGTTTTACTGGGACTGGCTGTGGTGGCCAGGTTTCCTAGCGGTGAGTTTGAACAAGAGGAGTCACAGGGAGTGGAACTTGCGTGTCGCGAGGAGGTGGGCGACCACCACGCAGTAACTGGAGCCATTAGTGTAGGATCAAGCGCTTGCAGTTGCTCCAAAAGTCCGGACCTGTGGATACGGTGCCACTAATTTTCCTTATACCGTAGCCAGCAACTACCCTGGTTCGAGCCTGGATCTAGGTGGGACCTTGGGCAACCTCAGCATAGCCTAGGAGGCTGGAACAGTTCTGGTATCGCCAAGGTCCCCAACAAATAGGTTATCGGAGAGGGAGGAGAGGTAACGATCACTCAGTGGCATAGTAAATTCAGTTGCTACAAGCGAAGGTCAACTTTTTCTTCTATCACTGGTTTTCTGAACCATTGAGGTTACTTTGGCGCCTTTCTCTCCCTGCCTTGACATTAAATATGAAAAGATTTTGCAGCCTGGTGCTGTATAAGATATCATATTTTGCCCAACAAAAGTACATGCATTCGCTTTAACTCAAGATAATTTTTCTCCGAGAAATGACTTACCCTGATGGTCAAGCCTTCCCATTTTGACTGGACAAGAAATGGATAAATGATTTAAGCAAGCAAGAACAAAGGGAAAAGTAAAAAAGAGAACTTAAGTTCATCTTTCTCATATATTATTGGTAATAAATGACAAGAAATAATACTATCCAGTATCCACGTCGCTATCTATTGATTCTGCCTAACAAATTTTAACAGAATAATTTTTTTTTTCTTTTTTTTTCTTGGCTCTACTGGCTGAAATTGATACAGGAGAATAGGTCTCGCTACTAAAAATGATTGGTGTAATATACAAGCTCGGTCATGGAAAACTCACACTATAATCACTTACAATATCACACCATCTGGGTGAGAGGAGTCCGAGTTGGGGGAGCTCCTAAAACATAGTCAAGTTGATCATCCACAAATGTGTCCTATTTTTCTTGTTCTTGTGGGCTGTCTTTCTGCGGCATAACTGTGCTCTCTTCTGACTTCTCAGCATTGCCTTCACCCAGATCCTCAGGATTGCTTGATTTTCCCTGTTGCATAAAAAAATGAACTTACAAATCAACAAATATGAGAATGAGTAAGCACTTCAGAAGGCCGGAAAATGACAGCCAATATACCATAATATCGATCTGCTGAGAGGATTGCCTAGTCAATACCACGTTAAGTTTAAAAAATGCTACTTAAATATTTTGGGTTCTGTCTAATGTACAATCATTGTTATATATAGTGCTAGAAATTACAGTATTCATTCACGACATTTGTTAGATTGTTTTGCATCCAGAATAGGATTCATTTACACTCAACTTCCTGGTATCTTTAATGGGTTAACTGTCGTTAAGGTGATGCAACCTCTGTGGATTGTTGAAGAGAAGGGAGAATAAGGAAAAAGTGGAAGAGAAGCAGCATGGTGAGAACGAAGATTGGAAGCAATTCAAGGGAAGAAGAAAGAGCTCCAGAATCAAAAAGGGGTAGTCAGTCTAATAAGCAGAGACAAGAGAGAGGAATGAGAACAAGAAAATTGTTCAGAAAGTGAGACAACCACTATCTTTTCTGCATTTTCAAGTCTAGTCTGATCCTGGGGCCGAAAAAGGGGGGGCGGCAAAGGGGGGGCGGGGGGGGGGAGACGAAAAGAGAGGAGACACCACTTCTTTGAGCAGCGACCGAGGCCGAAGGGGTAGTAGCAAAGCAGAGACCTGAGAGAGGAATGAGAACAAGAAAATTGTTCAGAAAGTGAGACAACCACTATCTTTTCTGCATTTTCAAGTCTAGTCTGATCCTGTTGAAATTTTTGCAGCATGCTTTGTATCCCAGAAGGCAGAGAGCCAGTGTATGAGGTTTCCTGCCACTATACGGAGAAGTCTGTAATGTACACAGCATTACCCCTGCTTTTGCAGAAAGCCTGTTTCTAGACTCTAATCTGTGACCACTTGGTTACTATGAAACAACCTCTACCTTGACACCAAGACCTGAATTGCAGAGATTTTGATAAAAATATTCTTAGTCTGCCGCATCATGACCAATCAAGCCACTTATGGACAACCTAATTTTGTAGTTCATATATACAAGACATCATCTTGTGAAATAAAATGTAAAAGGTATTACCTTGTTCCAATCAAGGCTTCTTGTCGTTGTTGTACTTATACAAAACACAATCTTGTGAAATAAAATGTAAAAGGTATTACCTTGTTCCGATCACGCCAGCTGAGCCCAAATGGTTTGGAAAGCAAACTGACTTTTCTCATGGACATGTCCTGGGCAGGTTCCTGAGCTCGTACTGCTGAAGAATCCTGATTCATCAATCTATAACACATGCATGATGCAAACTTCAATAAGCAGCAATAAATTACATGATTTAACATGAAAAACAACAGTACTAAAGCTTTTCCTATTTATTAGTCTTTTTTATTGAAATTCTGTGACATGATTTACAGAGGAAGAACAGAAGTACTACAGTTTTTCCTATTTATTTACTCTTTTTTTTTTGTAATTCAATGACCAGCTTTCCTATATATTTCTCCTTCTTTTTCTGCAGTTCAATGGCCTGATTTGCAAAAGAACAGCAGTAGTAAAGACTTTTCCTAATTATTTCCTTTTTCTTCCTATACAGATGTTGGTATCCAAGAGTCTAAACCAAAAATAAGAATGCCCCTCCACACCCATAAAGAAACAAAAACACTCAGAACTAACATTATTTTCCTTTTAAAGCATAAAATAAGTTCATATCAATGTTCACAGAAATCAAGAATCATCATAGATAAAGCATATTATACATCCATATTGCCAGTACCTGGGAGATTGTTGCACTTTAACTTGACCAGATTGGTATTGTAAGGTAGCTTCCAGCATTGTTTCTGCCATAAGTGCCCGCTTCTCCATTTGTGCAAGTGATGCCATGGCTGCTTCATATTTTTCCTGCATTGGCTGGTTCTTATAAGACAAGATAAAACACAAAAAAGGCAGAATATTATAGAAAATGCTGCATCTGGAAATCTCAATTTAGTGCAGCTGGGAGCTACCAAACTACAAGGTAAACCATTAGCAACAAATAACACGGGTACATATCTTTGAAATAAGGATACAGAGGAGTTGGAAGGAGTACGCAAGGTTAAAAGCTTTTAAATTGAAAAAATTATATTCCATTTTTGGATTACAAGCAATAACAGCACAAGCATTGTGGATGAAACCATGACTATTTGTGTCCAAGACACAGAGTTGCTGATGAGGTACCAGGGAAGCAAAAAGAACATTAATAATCATGGATCTACTTTGAGGCTAAAGTTTTTAATACAGGGACATATGTTGCATAAGAAGCTATGGTGTTAGCACCTGTTCTTTCCTATTCCTACTGTACGTAGAATTTAGCTTCTTATTTGGTCGTTATGAATAGCTAGACAAAATTAATATCAGTTTCTTATTATGTAAAGGATTGGTTTTATCAGAAATTAAACCTTGAGTTCAATAGAGGAACTGTCTGACTACCACCTGGCTTGTCTCACCTAGCCGCCAACCCAAAAAAAAAAAAAAAAAACCCTTTACTCTTTATTGTCTTCTTCTCCCTCAATATCTCTTTCACATGGGAGACACCATTTATCATTCAGAATCTACCAGTACATGAAAGAAGACAACCTGAAGCAAATTAGCAGCATGTCTCTGAGCAGCTGCATCTTGCTCTGCAAATCTACGAGCATCTTCAGTCACCTTTTGTTCTTGCTCCACTCGCATTAGAACCTGTGTAAAATTGGATCCAATACTGAACTGAACTTGAAGAAAACTAGAAATAGAATTAGACCTGGACAAGACAGCTGAAAAAGGGAAGTATAACTCTGTATGCAGATAGCAAATTCAATGGGCAACATTTAGGCAGTCTTGATAAGTACTCCCACTTATCCTAATGAGTTCTACGGACCCAATGCCCAGAAGCTTCTCAAGCTCAAGCATTTACTTGTCTAGTTAGAGACCAACGTCTTGGGGTAAACAAGAAAAATGAAGGGGAAGATCAAAAGAAAATTGGCAAAAACAAGGATTTCCAGAAGATCCATAATTGGATCCAAAACCCATCAACCAACACAATTAAAAAGCAGAAAACTCTCTTGGGTTATCACCACACACCAGGGGGAAAAGGACGCATTGCAACTTGCAAACTAATGGACCACAGAAACAAAGAATAATCAAAACCTGAAGCATCACATGCTCTTGTTCCTGCTTATCTGCAAGGGCCTGTTGCAAAACAGCCAACTCTTGCTCCAACTGTTCAACCTGTACAGCGAAAAGAAATCTCTGATCTTCTAAGTGATAAAACATAAATGAAATTTTCATATAGGGAGAAAGTAACAGAAAGAAAATGCAAAGAATGCCATCATTCAACATTAGAATCCCCTCTCTTCTTCTTTTTTCGATATTTTTACATGCGACCCCGACTTTGCACCGAAACTAGTGAAGAACCCTGACTTAGCCAAGAGGTCCCCCACATTAGGCACCATTAAGGATAGTTTACAACTAATGATTCAATCTCAAAAAAAATTAATATCACCAAAATGCCCCTAACTTGTTAAAATAACTAAAATACCTATGTTTAGTCATCCTATTTTCAAGGTAGAACCACACTCATATAGATAGAAGAACCTTCACCCATCTTCCTCCTTTCTCCTACCACCGAACAAATTGACAGACAGGCTGGGGAGGGAGCAAATCAAAGGGCAACCATCAAACAGATGCTAGAAGCATTGAAGGAGGAAGAGAGAGAGGGAGGCAAGGCCAGGACCAAAGAAGAAGAACTCTACTTCCAGAAGATGCCTTGTTTCCCTATCGCATAGTTGTCAAAGAGGCAAGGCGACCAAAGCAATTGGGGCCCCACCTAGGTAATTAGGTGACAAAGCGGCAATAAGGCAACCAAAGCGGTTGGGTCAAAAAATTTCAATATAACTACTTTTAAACACAACTACTTTTAAACACAACTACTTTCTATAATAAGCTAAACAAATATTCAACAGTCACATTCATCCAAAAAAAAAGCATTCAAGAATCATAATTATGAAAAATAATTCAAAAAAATAACACAAACATAAGTTCATCTCATCAAACCATGGTTGTCAAAGTGTTTGCTTAGGCATTTACTGATTCATTGATTCTTATGTTGAGTATGGTTTATGCTTCACATTCTGTTGCCGGCGGCGGGGATGTGGGGGCACCACCCCCAAAGCAAAAAATAGGTACTATGTCGCTTTGGGCCTTGGAGTTCCTTTGTAGATTGGTTGTCAATTAAGCGGTTAAAAAAAAAAGCGGTAGAAAAACCGCTTTGCCGCTTTGCCGCCTAGGCGGACACTTTGACAACTATGCCCCTATCGAGAGAGAGAGAGAGGGAGAGTGGCACAGTGAAAAGAAGACGGCGTCAAGGCTAGTTACAGGTTGAGGCAAAAGGAGCAACATACACAAATGGATCACTTAAAGAAATTCAAGAAAAAAGTCCCAATCTAAATGCACCGACAATGCAGATCTAGCACCAAATTTGCCTATTTTCCTTTGAAATCAACCTATGGTGTTGGGACTTTGTTTAATAGGTTTTTTCAGTCATGGGCCTATTCTATGGGCCCAATATTTTAGGGTTTAGGTTAAGAAAGAAAATGGTGAATTAATTAGTTTAATTCATCCAATTACATAAATTCTGCCCAACCTAAGTTATAAGGATAGAATAGTCTTTGCTTATGTTTTTATTTCAATTTTAAGTGTTCTAGTCTAAGACTCTAAGTCAATCAGTTTCTAATTTCAAGTTAGTCCAGGTTGAAGCCAAATCAAATTAGGACTCTAGCAATGTTAGTACAATTAACAGACCTCTCCACTTAATGGGGAGAGGTCAAATTTGAATATTGGAAAAGAAAGCTTCTCTTTAGTAATTCCTCGTGTTCGTAAGTTTTATTTTCGTCGAATGGGAATTAGAGATTCAAGGCTGAGAAGGGTTCTTAAGATCAAATCAAGCCTAGACACCTGTGGCTAGTTGAAGATCAGAGTAAAACCTTCATTCTCCATCTAAGTAGTTTATCCTCAAAGCTCCATTCAGGTATTACTAGCAGCCTACATCAATCTCCTTCTCCTATCACTTTCGTTTTCAAATTTTCTTGAATTTTCTTGAATGTTTCGAGTTTCCAAGACAATCAAAATCAAAGGTCAGATCTACACTGTTAGATCTATCCCACACTTTGAACACATCTTCCCTCTAGTGACTGTAGATCATAGATCTCATTCTGACAGTCAAATTTCATGATGTAAATATTTTCTTGAATTTTTGTACTTCCTAGATTCACCCCCCCCCCCCCCCCCCCCAAAAAAAAAAAAAAACACCACAAAAGAAGAAACCTCATAGCTTCCAATTTAGCCATCCAAACCCAACCAAACTTGGAGGTCATAACTCTATACCTACAAGTCCCTCCAAGTTTCACTACAATACCCATAATTTTTCATCCCATATCTCAAGAACCTACCCGATCCCACCATTCTAAATCTCTCAAAACTAACACCCTATCATCCTTGGTACTATTCATTTCAAGTAACCCAACCAAGGAATTCAGAATCCACTAACAAAATCCATCCTTCCAAGAAAAAACTTCCCATTATAGCCCATATTAGAAAGACCACCAATAACCTGTAACCAAAATTTCAAGAAACCCTTTCTTGGTCTCATATGAGTTAGTTCTCTTAAAGATCTTGGAAGAATTGGCCTTCATTCAACTGGAAGCTGAATCAACCCATCTGTCTTGCCTTCTCTGTGGCCCCTCACTACTTGCATACCAATTTGCATGTACTACCAGCCAGTGGAAGTCCTATATGGGCATGGTGGCATCATGCTATGCCAATGCATATCTGGCTTCTAGACTGTCCAGCTAGCCCTTCAAGCCAATTGACCCTAAGACGTATCAAACGACAAATCCCACTCCCAAACTTTTGCATGCTAGCCAAATGGGACCCACACCTCTATTTTTTCTCAACACAGAACTCATGTGTTTTATCCAGGACATGGGGTTAATTTCACTAAATTAACCATAATAGCCATGCGTTACGATCCCAGTAGAAAACACACATCCTGTGTGCTGCATGCATCACATGTATCTCATCAAGAACACCACACCAACTCTTCTATGCATGAATACATCTATACATGACATATGACATCATCATCATCTACCCTAGCAGGCACACATGCCAAGTAATCTCACTTGTATAACATCATTCACATGTATTGCACATCATCACTCCACAAAATCACAGAGATGCCCTTGTAATGTTCTCCATGCCTTTGAATAATTGAATTGCCAATGGATGACTCTTGGTCACTGTAGAACCTCTATGCAGACTATCATTAATTTTGTCAACGCCGTTGAACACTATAATAACTTCTATGGATGCAGGAAAGACTCTCAGGCACTGTTGTGAAATTTGCCAACTGATTTAAAATGTTCTTTGTACGGTACTGGCCACTGTACCCTGCCTGTAAACCTGTCATTTGTGCTAGAACAGTAATTCCCTATCACATCATTGTTAGTGTCCTACTACACCCATGGTTATCAAGGCAACAAGGTGATGCTAGGCAATAGAGGGAAACAAAAACCAAGGTGAAACCAAATCACGTTGACCCCAAAAATTGTAATGTTTGTACTCAAAGCTGCCATTTGTAATAATATTCCATTGACTGTACTGCACCAAGGTGTACTGTATTGAAACAACCAACACATATGCAACCATGTTGACAACAATGACAACCAACACAGCATGAATAATATATGTCTACCATCATTTAAGCAGAAAAACTTAGCTACTTAAAATCACTCAGCCTCCAAAGCTTACTAGCCCACTCGTTTCTAGTCTCAGGAGTAAATTGACAGATGCATGGATCCATTCCTCAAATAAACCGGAAAAGATAAGGTGGCCATCAACATAGCAAAATTAACTTAGCTTGCTCCTATTTCAAAGTGAATTCAATTTCATGGCTATTTCCCAGACAAAAGTATATAGATATACATATAAGAAACAGGCATGTGCAAATGCAAGTATTTGGCATTCTTCATATGTAAATTTCAGATTTAAATTATTTTGAAATTTTATTGATTTTTATAAAGTCATTTTTATACCAAATATTAAACATACAAACCAGAATATACATGAAAATTGAAGTCATGCATAAAATTAAAACTGTGAATAACAAAAGATTGTCCTTCAGATTTGATATTCTTCAAAAACAAATTTTAAGTTTATATTATTTTAAAATTTTATTTTTATTGGTTTTTATAAAATCACTCTAATACCAAATGTAAAATAAACAAATCAGAATAAACATAAAAACTAAAGTCACGCATAAAATTAAAAATATGGAAAAAGATGATATTTTCAGAACTAAGTTATGTTAGCATTTTTTTTACCCTTGTGTTAGCCATTGGGATAGTATCACCTTATGTTGCATTAATCATATTGTAGTTTTAGACTTTTAGTACAATATATTTTTATCCTCAAACATCAAACTAAATAATATACGAAAAGGTCAATAAAAAATATAATCATATCAGAGGGATCAAGGCTTGGTAACAACAGCAGCCAACATCATCACATCAGAGGGAGAGGAGAAAGTGTGCATACAATTTATTTTTTCTTTTTTATTCTGTAAGAGTAAACCTATGTACATTGGGCCAATTTTGCTGCCAATTGGAGGTCTAAGATGCAGATGTTGGGGGATAATGTCTTGACACTCATTCAAGATCCACCTCCAAATCTTTGAGGAGATTCTTCAGGCGGATTTAGGGAGGCTTCCCCTGTTTTTGTTTAGCTGTTTGTCTTTGGATCACTGACCCTGTAGTGTACCAAACAAAAAAAAAACCTATATATGTTGGAGAGGAGAGTGTGTATATGGGAATTTTTTTAGATACTAATTAACCCACATTAAGAGAGAGGAGAGAGTGTGTGGGATTTTTTATTTAATTTTAATTTTTCAAAAGAATGAGTGTAGTTTTTTTTACTTGATTTGATTTTGATAAGGTGTATGGGATTAAGTGCTCCTAATCACAATGCTTATGATGGGGGATTCCATTCGTTGGCTTTTCAAAACTTTGAAATAACTTGATTTTAAGCCATGATTTTAGAGAGATACAATTACCATTATTATTGTAGACTTTAGAATGAAAGAAATTACAATTTATATTGTATTATTGGATTTAAGAAATGTCAAATTACATTTATGGACATTAAATAGTCATATCTACTAAGTCAATAACATAGGATTCTTTAGGAGATAAAAATGTAATTATGTTCTTTGAGTTTGGCAAAAACATGTCCAAAGAGCTTAATGAAATCTAACTAAACATGCAAAGCAATAAAAGTCTACATTCAAAATGAACTGCCAACAGGAATCATATTGTGCTTCAAGGATTTAGATGAAAGATTGAAAATAAAGCAAACAACTAGTTCATCAGAATTTCAAAGATTGCTTCAAGTATACCTTCGCACTTAATTGCCGTCTGTTATCCTGCTTAACCATCTCCATGAGTGCTGTCTCCAACTCTTCAGCCCTGGAAAGATCAGAAAACATCAATTTTGTGTGGTAATCTAATAAATGACAGATTATCTTCAGATAGCTGTTTCTCAAAGTCATCGCCACTAGGACATATTTTGAATAGATTCAGTCCTTAGAATCTAAAACTGTACTTGAAGCAACCGTCTACTGGCAAACAACTAATAATTCAGACGCAAAACATGACAATTTTTCCCAGGTTATTCCCTCATACTCGTCCTACATGAAAAGCCATCCTAGGACATTAAATATGATAGATATTTCAACAAGACCAGATACTTCAAAATTTCCAATTCAAAGAATGGTAGTAAACATTGATTAAACTACAAGAGATAAGACTTCTCAAATATAAGCAACTAGCCTCTACTCTCTAGGTGATGCATGAGCATCTTATTATTCTTATCCTTTTTCTTTTTTTTCTTTTAACAGTTGATCGGCTAATTAAAAATTAAAATAGCCTATACCCAAATCCACGATTTTAGATGCTGGTGTAGGGGAAGCCCCCCTACACCTGACCAAGAGCTAATGGTGCTGGTGTAGGGAGGAAGTCCTAAACCTGAGGCTGTTTTGTTAGGACAACCAAACTGCATCAACTCTCGACTCCTCGAGCTAGGTTGCAGACCCAAGGTGCCTTTGTAATTATCTCGCGGATGAGGTGGCACATATCTTGAAATAGATAACTCATCGTAAACCCACAAGTAAAGCGATCAACAACTAGAGGAGAGAACTGTTGTTGCCATGGCATGTCTTTCAATGCATGGGGCAACATTAGGTATGTACATCCCCTTGCTTAACCTTTGATGGTGTTTCTTGCACCATCGTAGAGAATACCAGCACATGGTTACCAAGGTCGAAGTAACTAGGCAAGGCATATGGTACTGTAGAGGCCCAAACTGTAGGTGTACTTGGGCTAGTGCAGTTGCCTCTTCTCAGGAAGTAGCTCCAAAACTTGAACATGAATAGTCTTGAATAACTGCTTCTGTGGAAGGTGCTCTAACAAAATCTGCAAAGATAGAATTGGCTTCTGCCCCTGTATCAACTAACGGGTGAACATTTGTAGAACTATCACCATGCAGAAGATTGCCTCTTTGCTTGAAGAGGGGATCCTTGTCAACAAGTCTAGTAAAGAATGTAAGTGAGACGCTGGCAGAAAATGCTTCAACTTCATAATCATAATCATCAAAGGCATTCTCATCAGCATCACAAAGATCTAAGACTAGTGCATCACCAACTCTTGTTGGCTGCTTCCTTGTGACATTAATGGATTGAGATTTCTTGGTGTATTTATTGCTAAAGTGACATTTCTCTTCACAACTACGGCATACAATGTTTTTCAGCCAAAGACTGCTATTATTATTATTATCTAGCTCCTTTTTTTTCCCATTCTACAGGGTTCAGATTTCTTGTCTTCAATCCCTGCTGGTGGCTTATAGGCTGAAGGAATCTTAATCATGGCAACTTGAGGATATTTTTTAAAACTCTAATGTGTAGGTGTACATTTCTTTATTGCCTAGCTGGAGGATGATAAGCTTATAAAACAAATCCTTCACATAATTAGGAGGAATAAATTTGTCATTTCAGCGTCTGCTTCATGACCTCCAAATTGGTAATGAATCCAAGTTGCCTAACTAACTTGGAATGTAAAACATCCTCCCACCAAGAAAATGTTTGCCCAGTAAATTTGGTAAGGAGGAGCTCACACCTCTTCTCATCCAGAAAGGATTTATAAGCAAAGATCCTCTCAACCTTGATGAGCAACTCAAGGACCTCTTCCAGCCCCTTTTTGCCACTAAACTTTAGGTTCTCAGTTTTGATACGATGGTCTCCATCAGAGAACTGTCCTGAAGCTTCCTGAGAACTTAAAGTAAATGAAAACCCTGGTGGATCATCAATCCACCAAGTTTGAGAAGTTGACTTAGAAAATCTAGCTACAATTTGGGTGTCAATTTTCTTCATAAACCCAAGGATTTCAGTGAAAGGGGCACAATTCCCATCGACAAACTTGACTTCGTTCTAATCAATCCTAGCCTCAAGTCTTTCAAACCTAGCTTCAGACCTATCATCTCTTTTTTGGATTCTCAGCTAGTTCATGATATAGCTTATGTAGCTCAGTGATGGAAACCCGATTTTATTTCTTGAAAGGATTCCCTAAAATTGCTCCTGTTCGGAGAAGTGATATAATCCATATTGAAGGAACTAGAAGAACTAGGGGTAGACCTAAGATAATCTTAGGAGAAGTGGTGAGAAAGGATATGTATAGCTTAGGCCTTGTATCTAGCATGGCCTCGAACAGAACTGATTGGAGGGCAAGAATCCATGTAGCCGACCCCATTTAGTTGGGACAAGGCTTATTGTTGTTGTTGTTGTTGTATTCCCTAAAATTGAAGGTTTGCCTAGAATCTTCCAGCAATTAATTATCAAATCATAATGGATGGATAGTATGGTTAAATTTGGATCCTAGGTTAAGATGTGAATCAACATAACCTAAATGGGTTGCTGGGTTTGAGATGGTAATGGGTTCAGGATTTATGGGAAACCTTAGAAATAATTTTAGGGATGGGTAATTTATTATGGAAGGGTTTTGGGTTAGATTTGATTTAACAAAACTGAATGGGATGGTACAGGAAAGGCTGGGGTTTTAACTTTTAACACATCCTTATGGGATAATCTTGAGACACCCAAAATCACCCTAGGGTGGGTGGGTGGAAGGAAGAATGCAATAATTTGGATGAATGTGGTAAGGTTTAGGGAAGATTTTAAAATATGGGAAACGACTTGGATAAAAAAATGGGTGCATTCTTGGATGGACTTGGGCAATCTTTGAATCCTTCTTCTTCTTTCCTTTTCGTTCTCTTTTCTTTCTTCTTTCTTTCTTTCTTTCTTTTTTCTACTTCTTCTTCTTTCTTTCTTTCTTTCTTTCTTTCTTTCTTTCTTTTTTTTTTTTTTTAATAGTTCTGAAATTTCAGAACTTGCTGCAAGAATCAAAAGGGGAAAAGAGGGGGCTGAGAGGAAGACAGAGAAGGGGGAGGGGTGCTGCCTAGAGGTATCGCAGGGGTGGGGAAGAGGTTTGAGGGAGTCATAGGGCCTGTGGAGGTTGCTGCTAAGGTGCGGCAGCAAGAGGGGTGAGATCTAGGGTTGCACAGGACAGGGGAAAGGGTTGAGGTTGCTGAAACAGCAGCGAGGGGAAGGGAAAGGGCTGCGGGGGTTAGGGGAGGTGAGGGAGGGGCAGGGGGTCGCTGCAACAGGAAGGGGTGGGGGAAGCCTGTGATGATAGGGAAGAGAGGGGGAGGGGGTAGGGGTTGATTTACTTGGAAACTTCTTGAACACTTGCTGGAATTTTTGAAGAAGAGTGCTAGACAGAGTATGTTGCTGATCTTTGAAAAAGATGCTTTCTTAAATCCGCCGTGGCCCCCTCAAACAGAAACTATGGTCCTCAACTTCAACATTCTTAATCAACTAATTAGACTTAACCATTAAAAAGAAAGAATAGGCTATTTATAGCCTACTAAAAGACTCTAAACCTAAGTGGTTTCCTTTATAAATTAGGATTCCCTTACAATTAATCTCAACCATCCAAATAAACGATTAAAGATCTAATGGAATCTCCTTGAAAATAGATTTCCCCATAAGGCTCAAATATTAAAGGAACTCTTCTTGTAAATAAAGACTGATAAGAGTATATCTTTAAAGAAGATTCCCAGGGACTCAAGAACTCATCTTTGACCTAAACTAGACCCCTAACTGACCCAGACACCTCTGGAAATTAAAAAGAAAATTCTCAAAATCAAAATTAGTAATTAGGGCTGGGATGGATCAAACTACCCCTCTTGTAGGGTTCAGCCAGCCCTAGGTGCACTACATTGGGGTGGCCGTGGGGCCAACTCCAGGGTTTCAGCCAGGGGCTGAATTCTGATCATATCACTCAGTCTTGGTGACATGAGCCGACATGATTAGTATCACCCGAAATTCGAGAAGGAAAGGAATGAGATAGGGAAGAGACAGAATCTTCCCTTAATCCAGCTCAAATACCACTTGATGCAGCCATAATTGAATAGGTTCAACTAGAGGCCAACTTTCCAAGATCTTAACTCAGAAAGTAAGGGTTTGCAGTTTTAAGATTTTTGGGTATTTGATTGAGTTATATAAGAACATAGGTTATAGTGGTCAGATAGTTTCCATGAGATTTAGATTGATGGGATGTATGGATGGATGAGGCAGGTTCTTGAGATACAGGATGAAAACTTATTAGAATGAGGTGAAACTTGGAGATAACTTAGGTAATAACGTATGATGATGATCCTTAAAGTCTGGGACGGTTCTAACAGTCAGATTGGTGCGTGTCTAAGTTGGAAATGTGGGCTTTTGTGAGAAGTTCATAAGAGTTTTTTTTTTGGGGGGTCAATGAGAGTACGAAAGTTCAGAAACGGGGTTTAGAACCGTGGATTTTGGATGGTATTTTGATGCATACTCTTGATTGGGAGAAGGGGAAGATATCTATAGGTGTGAGATGGATTTCTAATGGATTCCAATGGTTAGTCTAGGCTGGAGATAGGTTTTAATAGCTAGGTTTTAACAAAAAAACAAAAATAGAAAGAAAATGGAGATTAGGGATTGGAATTTAGACGACTTATAGAAGAGAGGAAAAAAAAAACTCACTGTTATTGAAGAACAGCCCATAATCAATCCTTGAACCTTGAAGCTTCTCCAATGGAGACTGAATGGGACAGCTTACGGGAACCGTAGGCGAGAGATAGGGATTTAGTAACACTAACTCTCAAAGCCACAAGTCAAAATAAACTTTTATTAATCAAATCATGGCTCAACTGAGCTATTACATCAATATATGCCACATTGGCTGACATAAGACTTAAGACTAAAACTAATACTTATATAAAAACTAGGACTCAATAAGGACTAGAGTTACTATTCACGGTTATTGTTCACATGAACAGTAATTCCAGCTTTCCTATTGGAATTACAACTTCAATTAAGTCTTAAATAAAACAAATTAACAGGCTAATTAAAAATTAAAATAACATAAACCCACAATTTTAGCTGAGGGTGTAGGGGGCCCCTCTACACCTGAACTACACCTAATGGTGCTGGTGTAGGGAGGAATCCCTATACCTAAGCCTGTTTTAGAGAACAAAACTGCATCAGCTTGTCCCTAGTCGAATCTCTTCATCTACAGCTGCATTAAGAAGCAAGATTGAAGAAATAATTAAAGACTGTTGAATAGGTTAAGATCAAAGGGGGAAATCTCAAGTTTGTGTTTCTTAAGCAGCAGAAAATTGGGAATCATTCATGGGAGATCACATGTATGCAATAATTACTCTTAGAAGACTGGAGTTGACATCAAGATCCAAGTAAATATGGAAGCTTAATCAGATCCAGAGAAAAGTTCCAACTGAAGGAGCATTGCATTAAATAATGATTAATGATAAAGCTAGTAATGAGCAAATGGATGAAAACCAAGGAGACAGCATAAAGGTTGTGATCCAAAAGCTGACAAGGTAGACCAAAAAGAAGAGGGGGGTTAAAAAAAAAAGAAAAGAAAAGAAAATTCAGTTGACCGCAGTAGGGTGTTAAGAAGATACTTAGGTGAAGCAAAGCATAGGCAGGCCTCAGGTAGGGTTCAAGAGGATGGGCACACTCAAGAGAGAAACAGACAGGAGACTGGGACTGTAGGTTGGCATTGATGATGTCCCCCATCTTCCCCCAAGATGAGCTTTATGCTATTTGATACTCTCTCTTAGTGTCAAGTGTACAGTCTGAGGTTAATCATACAAATAGATAATTAAAATAGTCAAACAATATTTAGGTGATACTTCAACTATACTTAAAAGAAATCCAGATAGCCATCATCTGTTGTGGCTTGGGATGTACTGGCTCTGTTTTGTTTTCTTTTATATTCTTTCTGCAAACAATTCCAGATGAAGACTTTATAATACCTAGGAAAGGGGGTTGTTTACTTATTCTCCATTTCTACACTGACAAGCATTTTCAAAGAGATACAATTAATACAAACACCTAACCAAATCAGAATACCAACCTGAGGATAGCAGATCTTTTCTCCTCAAGCAGTCTGCATAATTCAATCTTTAACCAGACCACCTGCATGAGTTGCATTTCAATTAAAATAAGAGCTGAACTACTATGATTTTTTTCAATTAAATTAGCTAACTAGACTTTTACAATGAAAACCACATTAATGTCTTTCTTCACAATAATATGAAGTAAATGTCTTTCCTACATAAAAGTTGCGCCGGATAAAAAGATGGGACATCAACTAATAAATGGGTATGATAAATAACTTCCATTTGTAATGTTGAGCTACCATCCAGACTGCAAGGATTAAAATGCACTTCAATCAAAACATCTCAAATCCATGCATTTGAATAGAAAGAGACGATGGAAAGAAAGAAGGAGATAGCAACTAGAAAAGAAAAAAGAAAAAAAGAGAGAAGCCTAATTCACATAAGAGAGAAAGTAGAAGAGAAGAGAACTTACTTGAGAGAGTGAAGATTCAAGCCAAGGGAGATTTGTGCAAGAGAGAGAAAGAAAGTTTTTTATTTTTTTATTTTTTTTAATTCATTCATGCTGCCAAAAACAAGACTCATACAAGATTTAAATAATAGAATCAATCCCTCCAAACCCTACATGCTTGATTCCCAAAATAACCCCAACTTAAGTAGCAAGGATAACCCAAACCCAAACTAATTCAAAATTGGGCCAAAATACACTCTAGGCCCAGCCCACAAAGACTCAAACGTAAAATTTTAAAAATTTAATAGCAAACTATTACCCAACCCACTAAGACAAAGGAAAATAACATGACACTGCCTATGACAAGTGCTCCTCATCAAACCATAGGACCCTAGCAATCCGATAACCTCCGAACTTGTCATCCATCCTCATAGATGCTATCGTGGGATGATCTCTATGTCAACGTCACTGAAAACTCGGAACTGCCCAATGATGTCCTCATCAACTCACTTCGACTTTGAAGAATTCAACTCTGGAGAATAAAGACTCTAGTAGTTCGTGAGCATGTCTGGGTCAAGTCGTTGTAGCTCCTTCATCGTGATCCAAGTGTTGTTGATCTAAGGATGTCCTCGCCACTTAACTAGGAATTCTCTGTAACCTCCCTCTTTGTAGTTGTAACTCTCTCATCAAGGATCTCCTCAACTACCTCAACTTTGTCATGAAATTTAGGCATAGGTGGTACTGAAGTAGCAGCAAGTGAAGGGGTCTTACCAGTAGGGCCATCAAAAACAAAGGGAAGGGTGTCAAGGTCATCTAGATAGAAAGATGCAGTAGTAGGAGTGTCATGGAAGGGGACAAGCTCCTCCACATTGAAAATATTGTCGATCCCCATGTTAGTTGGCAGATTAAGAACATAGGCATTAGCTCCTATGTTCTTCAGAATCTTGAATGGTCCCGCACTACGAGCATGTAGCTTGCTCGCTTTCCCTTTAGTGAAACATTGCGGTCTGATCCTAACCATCACCATATCTCCTTGAAACTCTTGCAGTTGTCAATGCACTCAGCTTTGGACTTATATTGATCATTACTCAGTGCTATTCGATGTCTTATACTTGCATGTAAATCAGATATGTGATGTGCAAAAGATTCGGCTGATGGGGAAGTCCTAGAGCTGGACAAAGCTAGAATAAGGTCTATGGGAGCCCTAGGCTGGTATCCTAGACAAACTTCAAAAGGTGACAAACCAGTGGTTCGGTTCTTGGAACTATTATAGGCAAACTCGGCTTGGGTAAGGACATGGTCCCAACTAGTAAGGTACTCTCCCACAAGGCAAAGCAACAAGTTCCCTAGACTCCTATTAACAACCTCGGTCTGACCATCGGTCTGGGGGTGAAATGCAAAAAGAGAAACGGAGTTTGGTTCCCATCATCCTCTATAGATTTCGCCAAAAGTGACTAGTGAACTTGACATTTCTATCGGACACAATGGTATTAGGCAACCCCTGGTACTTGACGACCTCATGGAAGAAGAGTTTAGCCACAACTAACGCATTGTATGTCTTAGAACAGGATCTTTGAGAAGCGGTCTACTACCAAAAATATAGAATCATGACCTCTTAAAGTCCTAGGAAGGCCAAGCACAAAGTCCATGCTAAGGTCTTGCCACGGAGCATGTGGTACAGGCAAGGGAGTATACATCCCTGTGTTCTGTTTCTGTTGCTTAGCGGTCTAACATGTCTTCCATTGACTCACTACCCTAGCAACATCTCTTTTAAGTACTGGCCAGTAAAACCGGTCCTCTACTAGGCTAATCGTCTTATCGTCTTATCTAAACCAAAGTGACCAGCAACTCCCCCAGCATGTAATTCCCAAATCAAGAAATCTCGAAGTGAGGTCCTAGTAATGCAAAGTTTGGTTCCTTTAAAAAGGAAACCATCTCTTAGAAGGTAATCTAAGCGGCTAATAGGATCTCGACTGACGGAAGTGAATAACTCACTAGAATCAAGGCAAGTGGGGTGTTGGCCCTAAGGGTGTCAATTTGGTATGGTACCGATAATTTGGTACGGTATGGTACGGTATTGACTTTGAAAACCTCATACTGAAACCGTACCATACCGAATTTATACGGTACGGTATGGAAACGATAATTTAAAAAGCAGTGCGGTATGATTTCAGGTATAAAATCAGTATGAAAAAATGACACGGTTCGGTATTTTGTACGGTATAAATTTGGTATGAGAAAGTCTATTTTTCTAATCATAATGTTGGGTTTTACTCCCATAAACCCCACATATATAGATTACCTTGAACTTGCTTTTGTTTCATCATAAAATACTACAGGAGATCGGTTGAAATTAGTATAAAATAAATTGATTGTTTTATTGCAATGCAATACAAAAGTATCGGTAACTTCAACATTCTTATGCCTAGATTCTACACTTGTATCGATTTTGCATTTTTTAGGTTGCGACAAAACTGGGTTGGGCTAGCTGGCTTTTGCCTTAACCTAGAATCAACTTTGTCAAGTGAAGCTTTGCCCATGAGTGTAAAATCCATGAAACTAACTACCTGAGAAAGCTTTGACCAGCAACCATTTATAGAGAATTAGAGATACAAAAGTACAAGTGTACCACCAAGCTTGTGACAGTTGGAGCCCAATAAACAAAATGAAGCTCTTAAATTGCATGGAACTAAAGGCTAAAGCTAAATGTTAGGGTTATTAGTTGAAAGAGAAAATTACACAAATAACCCAAATATGGTATGAAATTCGGTTCAAAATTCGGTTTCGGTATTCATTTTGCGGTACGATATGCGGTACATACCAACAGTATGGATCCTCATACCAAAACCGTACCGAATTCAGAAAATGGTTTTCGATACATACCGTACCAAATTTGAAACGGTGCGGTAAGGTACGGTTTTAAAAGGCGCAATTCGGTACGGTTAAACGGTTTCGGTACCGAATTGACACCCTTAATTGGCCCTTGATTTGCTCAAATCCTATAACCTCAACACTCATTGTTTGAAGTAGCACATTGGCCTGTGTAGCATTTGCGCGGTGGGGGTACATATTAACCCGGCTCAATGCATCAGCAGCAGTATTTTCAACACCAGGTCGATGTTTGAGTACAAAGGCGTACTCTTGTAGAAATTCAACCCACTTAGCATGCCTCTGATTTAGCTTCTTTTGGGCACTCAAGTGTTTTAGGGCCTGGTGATCAAGATATAACAAAAATTCTTCAAGTAAGAGATAATGGCCCCAATAGCGCAAGGCCTGGACAACCGCATAGAAGTCTTTGTCATAAGTGGAATAGCATTGCTTGGCTTCATTAAACTTCTCACTAAAGTATGCAACAGGATGTCCTTCTTGACTAAGGACATCACCTATCCCAACGCCAGATTCATCACAATTGACTTCAAAGACTTTAAAAGAAGTCTGGAAGTTGTAGGACTAGAGCCTCCGTCATCAATTTCTTAATCTCTTTAAAAGCCTTCTCAGCACTTTTAGTTCATTGAAACTCTTTCTTTTTCATGCAATCCATGATAGGAGACATAATGGTACTAAACCGGTAGATAAACCTCTTATAAAAGGTGGCTAAGCCATGGAAGCTTCACACATCATGGATGTTAGTCGGTTCTGGCCACTCAACAATGGCTCTCACTTCCTCGGGATCAGCAGATATTCCCTAGGCTAACACGATAAATCCTAAGAAAATGACTTGATCACTCATGAATGTGCACTTCTTGAGATTGCCATACAACTTTTCTTGTTGAAGCACTTGGAAAACTTGACGCAAATGATCTACATGGGAAGACATGTTTTTACTATAGATGACGATGTCATCAAAGTAAACCACTAAAAATTTGCCATTGAATGGCTGCAGCACCTGATTCATTACTCTCATAAACGTGATAGGTGAGTTGGTTAAGCCAAAAGGAATAACTAACCATTCATAGAGGCCATCCTTTGTCTTAAAGGCCATTTTCCATTCAGGTTTAACCCTAATCTAGTGGTACCCACTCTTAAGATCAATCTTGGAAAAGATTGATAAACCAGCCATCATATCTAGCATGTCATCAAGCCGAGGTATGGGAAACCTATACTTGATGTGATCTTATT
Organism: Hakea prostrata; assembly: GCF_041222555.1. NCBI lineage: Eukaryota > Viridiplantae > Streptophyta > Magnoliopsida > Proteales > Proteaceae > Hakea > Hakea prostrata. The sequence goes on from NC_142601.1 coordinate 3,893,836, forward strand.
AATTGCTAGGCTGTCTACACACATATGCCAAGTGCCATCCTTCTTGGGTGTGAGTAGGCAGGTATTGCACAAGGGCGAGACTCTCCCTAATGAATCCCTTTTGAAGCAATTCATCTACATGCCGCTTCAACTCAGCATGTTCTTTGAGATTCATGAGATAATGAGGCAAGTTTGGTAATAAGGACCCTGGGACTAAGTTAATTGCGCATTGGACTTCACACATAGGAGGTAATTCATCTGGTAGTTCCTCGGGAAACAACTGCTAAAACTCCTCTAATAAGGGTTGCACCTCTCTTGGAACATTAACAAAGTCATCTGATGTGTTATGTGTATCTGGATTACTTTGTGAGGCAACCAGAGCATAAACAACTCCTAACCCTTTAACTCAACTTCAAATTGTTGTTGATTTAGTATGCCAAGTGTTTTAGAGTGAGTTTGTTTGATGGTACTGCCTTTATGCTCTACATCCTTAAGCTCTTTTAGGGCGCTAGGGGTCAATCGGATCTTTTTCACTTAATATTCAAAGATACAGATGTTAGATTTCCCATAGGTAGTGACATCCCTATCATATAACCATCTTCTCTCTAAAATAATGTGAGCAACATCCATCTCTAGGACATCACACCACACTCTATCCTCATAACCAGCAAAATGTGGGGGAACTAAACATCTAAGAGTTACACGGATAGTAGATTGATCTACCCAAGCAACCTTGTATGGTTTGGGGTGAGCTTCTAGTTTGAGCCCCATTCTAGTAACAACACTTTGGGCACTACATTCATACAGCTACCACTATCTATGGCGACCCGACAGTTCTTACCTTGACGGCAAGTGTAGGTAATAAGAATATTGATCCATCGCCAATCATCAATATCTTTGGGTTGTGATACCATACAATGCACAACTCCAAGCCTAGACCCATCTACCATATCAAAATCCTCATCAGATATGTTCTCATCTAGTCTATAGTCTTTATACTCAGGCTCCTGATCATCATCCTGATCTAAATCCACATGGTCTTGCCCTCTAACATAAAGGTTTCTGTTGGGGGAATTCCCTAGCAACATGTCCAAATCCTTGGCATTTGAAACACTAGAGTTGGCCAGCTTTCATGGGGGGAGTTCCCAAAATGCCTTTACCTTTGTTATCAATTGGATGTTATGGATTAACAAGGGGTCTTTGGAAATTGGAAGTGTTAGGGGTAGACCTTTGAAAACTGGATTCCCCGGTTTGAAAGCTCTTTTTTTAAGGAAAAGTTTTCATGGACGTCTTAAATTCTGGAGCAATCCTAAAGGCTTGAGGGACATCTCGCACTAAGTGGGGTGCAAGTCATGACCAGATATCTGAGTTAAGTCCAGTAATAAACCTAGAAAGTGTCTGCTTCAACATCCTCACAAGTACGGCTTCTAATCTTAAGGTCATTGAATTTGGCCATGTACTCAATCACAGATAATTTCCCTTACTTTAGGGTGTTCAATTCATTCAACAAGTTCAGCCTATAGGTGATAGGAAATCCCTTTTAAGCCTTTCTTACATCTCAGCCCTAGTGGTTATTGCTTCAAGTACAAGACTGTTCTCTTGGTACTCTAATTCTATCCAAAAATCTTGGGCAGCTCCGGTAAGCTTAATATTAGCAAAACCTAAAGCAAACCTCTTCAGACATATCATAAAAATCAAAGTAACTACCCATTTGCCTAATCCAGTCTAGCAAGACTTTGGCATCTATTTGACCATCATAAGATGGGGCCTCTATTTTGCCTACCCTCCTAATGTTGACCCTCTATCATAGGTGTCAAGACCATCATCATACTCATAGGTTGCATGGTGCATAGGACCAAGATGTCCATGTGCTCTGCGACCTTTACCTCTACTTCGCCCATTACCTTGGAAATTATCCCCAGTTCTATTAAGATTCTTGAAGCGGTGGTCAAGGTTTTCGAGGTTACTTGGTACTTTTCAATCCTAGGTCCATTAGCTTGAGTGTTATGCCCTTGTTGCCCCTCTATTGGCTATAAGTCGTGTTGCAAGGGTTTGAACGTTACGCTCTATGGCCTAAATGGTGGTGGCTTGGGCTGCCTGTGCTGCTCTTCGGTTATTTAACTCTTCTTGAGTTGATTAAATGACCTTCAAGATCTCTCCATTTTGTTGGAGCAGCTGGGTCAATTAGGCACTCGATAACGAGTCATATTGGAATATTCATTTCCGCTTCGAGTTACTACCATACATGGGCTGACCTAACAACACCTAAACTAAAACCAGAAATTCTAACAACCCAAAAACCTAAAAGTCCAACAATACTAACACTCTAAACCACGCTCTAATACCAGAATTGATGTAGGGGAAACTCTAGAAACTAGTGGACCTACAAAGTGGGCTCCTAGACTCTTAGAATGAGACACCTATCCTTGACAAGTAATAAAAGAAAAAGGAATCACAACACCTAGATTTTGATTAAGCATGCATATAAGACAGTTAAGTAGAAAAAAGAAGCAACAATAAGTCCTAACTGATGAGCACAAGTAAACAAGAATCAATAGAGAAACAAGGGGATGGGGGTATTGACGCCATAACACTAAATTTAATGCAAGAATATTAAGAAACTTAAAGAAAATTATAGTTGTCCTAGTCACTATCAGATTTCTAACAAAGAATTCAGCAATTAACAATGAAAAGGAAACCTTGGAAGATCTGTTTTAAAGAAACTACTGCAAAAAGGAAGAAAAATTTAAGGAAAGATTTAATAAAATTACCTGTTGGTTCTAGCTGCAAACAAGGTTTGGAAAATACCAAGGAACATAAATAATAGAAAGAATTTATGGCAATGATGAAACACCAGAATGGATAGTAGGATTAGAAAGGAGAAATACAACAAGATTTTTGTACAAGAAGTGAGAATAGAGAAGGAGAAAGAGAAAAGAAGATAGAAAGAAATGGTATGGCAGATAAAAGAAGAATTTTTTATGGATAGGATAGAAGAGAAAAGAGGGAAAAGAAAGAAGAAAGAAATCTAAGAGAAGAATAGAAAGAGACGATAGAAAGAAAGAAGAGAGAAGAATCAGAAGATAGAAACTACAAAAGAAAAGAAAGAAGCCTAATTCACATAAAAGAGAAAGTAGGAGAAGAGAAGAGAACTTACCTGAGAGAGTGAGGATTCACACCAAGGGAGATTTCCGCGAGAGAGAGAAAAAAAAATTTTCATACATTCATGCTGCCAAAAACAAGTCCCATACAACATTTAAATAATAAAATCAATCCCTCCCAACCCTACATGCTTAATTCCCAAAATAGCCCCAACTTAAGTAGCAAGTATAACCCAAACTAATTCAAAATTGGGCCAAAATACACTTTAGGCCTAGCCCACAAAGACTCAAACAATCAATAGCAAACTACTACCCAACCCACTAAGACTAAGGAAAATAACATGACACACTGCCTATAAGCAATGCTCCTCATCAAACCATAGGACCCTAAGAATCCGATAACCTCCGAACTTGTCGTCCATCCACATAGATGTTGTCGTGGGATGATCTCTACACCGGTGTCGCTAGTAAACTCGGAACTGCCCACTGATGTCTTCATCAGCCCCTTCCTAACCCCCTCCCTCTTCTTCTAGACCACCAAGCTTCTCCTCACCTCCCTCCATATACTTCATTTTATTTTCCAGAATTTTTCTAGAATTTTAGGACCTTTTCTTAGACCTAAAATTCAAGGTCAGATCTACGGCAATCTAGCTATTAGATATGTCTCAAACTTTAGAACATCATCCATCTAACCCTAATGACCCTCAATCTAACTGTTAGTTCTGTCCCAAACTTTAGGAACATCATCCATCTAACCCCAATGACCCTCCATCCTAATTTCAACCCAATCGTACCAAGCTCTAAACCTAACCAAGAGTCCTAAGTCAACTAAGAAACCTAGTTTGAACCATAGTCGATGAGGAGATCAATGAACAATCTCAAGTTTAATAGCGATGTCAGCGTAGAGATCATCCCACAACAGCATCTATATGGATGGACGATGAGTTCGGAGGCTATCGGATTGCTAGGGTCCTATGGTTCGATGAGGAGCATTGCTCATAGGCAATTTGTCATGTTATTTTCTTTAATCTTAGTGGGTTGGGTATTAGCTTGCTATTGATTTTTTTTATTTTTATGTTTAAGTCTTTGTGGGCTGGCCTAAAGTATATTTTGGCCCAATTTTGAATTAGTTTGAGTTTGGGTTATATTTGCAACTTAAGTTGGGGTTATCTTGGGAATTAAGCATGTAGGTTTGGGAGGGATTAATTCTAAAATTTAAATCTTGTATGGGACTCATTTTTGGCAACATGAATGAATGAAAATGTTAAAAGATTTATCTCTCTCTTGCGCAAGTCTCTTTCTTGGTGTGGAATTCTTCTCTCTTTCTCGGGTAAGTTCCTCTTATCTTCTTCTACTCTCTCTTCCGTGAATCAACTTTCACTCTTCTTCTTTTCTTCTGCATATTTGCCTTCTCTCCTTTTTTTTCCTTCTTTCTATCAATTCTTTCTATTCTTCTTCTCTCAATTTTCTTTTCTTTCTTTCTTTTTTCTCTTTCTTCCTCTTTCCCTATTATTCTGTCTGTCAGAATTTTCTTTCTTCTCTATCGTACCTTTTTTCTACTTTCTTCTTTTCTTTTTCTCTTTCTTTATTATCACTTTTAGTACAACAGTCTTGTTGTGGTTCTCCATTCTAACCCTATTGTCCATTCTTGGGTTTCATCATTGCTTAGAAACATTTTATTTCTGTTATTTATGTTCCTAGATGTTTTCTAACCCCTATTTTGCAACCAGGACCAGCAGGTAACTTTATTAAGTCTCTCTTTGAATTTTTTTTATTTTATTTTATCTTTCTTCCTTTGCAATAGTCTCTTTAAAACAAAACTTCCACAGATTCATTTGCATTGTTAATTGTTGAAATCATTGTTAGAAACCTGATTTTGACTAGGACAGTACTATTTTCTTTAGATTTCTTGATACTCTTGCATTCAATTTAGAGTTATGGTGTCAATATCCCCATCCCTTTGTTTCCCTATTGATTCTTGTTTAGTTGTATTCATTAGTTAGGACTTAATGTGTATCTTTCTCTGCTTTAACTATCTTATATGCATGCTTAATCAGAATTCAGGTGTAGCAATTCCTTTTTCTGTTACCCCCTAAGGATAGGTGTCTCATTCTAAGAGTCTAGTAGCCCACTTTGTAGGTCCCCTAGTTTCCAAGGTTTCCCCTGGACCCCTACATCAATAGCCTTACAGGATTATTTCTGAAATTGTACAACAACAAAATTCAGAATTAGTTCTAGCCTAACTGAACCCTTGAATCATTCACACTCAACCCTAGAAGCCTCAAAACATACAAACCCTAACATGTGAAAATTCTGCACTTAGACCTCCGTTAAAACAGAATACTTTTCATTAGTTCTAGCCCAAGACCTGACCTGACCAAATGCTAAAACCCCTTCCCAATTTTTCTTAGACTCCCCTAATCTTAATCCTAAGAGTTGGGCTGCAAAATAGCCTTATCCATGGGGTATTTTGAGTAAAAACAGCTGCTGTCCACTGAGGTTTCAACCCAAATAGCAAGGGTTAGTGATGAAACCACAGATCTCAGGTTAAAGGTAAAGCTGTAATTTCCCTAGATTTGTGGTTGCCCTGAAAATTCCACCAATAGGAAGAGGGTTTTAGGGTTTTGAAAGCAATTAAAGCCTGTTGAGAATGAAATTCAGACATGAATTCTATTGGATGTCAAAATTCAGATTTGAAATTTGAATTTTAGGGCACACTAGGGTTTTGGCTAGGTGAGGAGAGGGCTAAGCTTGCTGTCTGCAGATCCAACTTCAGTGTGTTGCTGATCTACGAGTCAGAAGTTGTTTCAGAGAAAGAGGGGACAAGGCATGGGTGTTTTACGGTTTTTCTGAAATTTTCAAAAACTGTGCAAATTCACTTTAAGAAGATGAAGTGCAGGCATTTCTAAAATCCAGAAAATAGGGCTGTTTTGGGGAAACTATTTAGGAACGATACCTAGAGGCTTCTGCAATTCTAATGAGGATAGAAAAGCTAGAACAGAGTTGGGTATTAGGGTTTCCTAATGGGGTTGGGATTTGACTGCCATGGGAGAGTAGGAGGGGGGAGGGAGGTCTGCCGGTGCTAGGGTAGGGACTAGGTCTTGAAGAGAAACAGAGGGGAAGCGGCAGGGGTTATAGGTGATGTGGCTGGTAAGGTATTCAAGGCCTTAACAAGAGGGGAGGGAGCAGGGGAGGTCGTGGACAAGGAGGGGAAGAGCTAGGGTTGGGTTAGGGTGGGGGTCTTCAACTTACTTGAAGATGCTGGAATGAGTGCTTGAAGGTTGAAGGAGGTTGCTGGAATGTTGAAGAAGCCTGCTGGACTTGATAAATTACTGCTTCAGAACTTGAAGAAGGGCTGGTCGAATGCTGGAAGTTTTTAAGAGCTCTCAAAGATAAATGCAGGGGGGGGGGCCTTTGAAGGAACCCTTCCAACACTCAAATTTTTAATTCATCAAATCTGAAAATAACTTACATGAAAAGGCTATTTACATAGCCTAAAAATAAAGACTCTGACTCAAACTGGAATCTCCTTACTGATAGGGTCCTATTACATATAGAACTAGACTCTTATCCAAAACTCCTGACAGATAAAATAAGGACTCTTATCTCAACTAACTAAGGACTCTTTCAAAACAACTTTAACTCAACATAAAATACTCAAAGCAAATCCTAACTGGACTCAAACTAACTCAATGAAATTTTGAAATAAATCGAAATTAAATTCAGGGCTAAATCAAGGGCTAAACTGCCCAAAACACCCCTCGGAGAGCTTTCGGCCAGCCTATGGAAACTTCTTGGATCCATCATGGGTGCCCCACTTAGGGTTTTGGCCAAGGGGGTCTTTATGTTCACATCACTTTGAACCCTAATTTGTGTTGGTTCTTATTAGAGGTTCCCGGAAGGTCTAACCCAGACCTTGGGTTGCATCAGAGAAGCAATGAGAAGCATACCTTATGAAGCAATGACATCAGTAAGGAGTTGCAAAAACAAGAGTAGAGAGTACAAAGAGATATAGATACTACTTTACATATAGCAGCAATAAGTGGACTTCAGAGATTTAGGTGAATTGAAACCATTGTTATACTGGGAAGGAGGCAAAATGAGTATCTGAAAGCAATTAAAACAAAGGAAGCACCTGTTCTTGAAGAGGAAGAGAATCTGCATCTGTTGTCAAACCGCTAAGCATTTCATCCAAATTAACAGACCCTGGTTCAAGAGGACACGGATCTCCATTTGTCTGTAGATCACCAGACCTCTCTACTGCATTTGTTTCTTTTATCAAAGACCCAGGATCATGCTTAATGTTGTACAGTTTGCATGCAATACCCTGGGAATCTCTTCCGATACAAAGACCTTTGGACCGTTGCTCCATAGCAGCCATCACAGATGGTCGATGTTTCTCTCTTAACTCTTGCAACTGAGCTTCACTTATGGTTTGGAAACCCATGCTGGCAGTCAAGACAAGCTGGCTACTGTCAAATGTTGACCCGGCAAGGGACTGTAGCAAAGTTACGGCATCTCCAGCATCCTTAGTTGTAAGCAACACAGGACCTACAAGAAAACTGACTGAATCAAGTTTGACTGTTTACAACAGAACCTACAGGTAGCAGTCAACTTCTGTTAATTTTTCCCTGAACAGAGCACATGTCAACACAAAATCGAGGGTTGATTTATTCTGTACCATATAACTCCATCACAGCAAGAGTTGTTCGAAAGAGCATAACACGGTTTCCTTCAAACAGAAGCACATCCCAGACTCGAAGAACTGTAGAAAAAGGAATCCATTAGAATATAGCCATACCTTCTAGAAAAGATGCTAGTGTACGTCCAAAACCAACTTTTTATCAAGTGAGCAGGAAGACATATGACAAAGGCCTATAACAAGAAGTGTTCAGGCATTTTTAAATGAAATTGCATGTAATAAATACAACTTAAAACCTGACCACTTTCCCAAGGAAGCATATTTACGAAAATGGAAAGGAACCAGGGTCCAGTAACCCATGCCACCTCCACTCCTAGGTAATCAAGATGATTAACTGCACTAGAAACATATTCGGAGTAAGAGTAAGAAACCACTAAACCTGCTGCACACAGTTTGGAGTAGATGATAAAAACAATACAAACCCAATTTGGGAAATTTCTCACGCACTAGGTCCTCTAAAACAAGCTGGTCCACCTACAGAGACAGTACAACCACTATAAGCTTAAAAATGACTACATGTGCAAACATTTAGTTAGACAGTTGTCCACTAATTCCTCATGTACCAAAAAAATATTTTCTACATGACTTTAGTAGAAAAAGGCAAAACAGGTCTACCTGAGATTCTATCATTTCCTCTGAGTAATAGCCATCAAAGTAGTCATCTATAATACCCACAAGAGCCCTGGAAGATTTTACGGAAACTTAGCACCCACAAACTTAAGAACATTCAACCATTCTCTGCTTATTATTAAGACAAATAATATGTTACCAGCATGAGTGAAAAACATAAACAAATTCTCAAAAAATAATTCAATCAATGAAAACTATAGTTGTTATAACAAAAGAATTTTAAAAATCCTGGGAAATTCTCTAACCAATCTTGCATATGTCAATTTAACGAGGATCCTTCTTGTCATGGCATCTAGGCGACCCAAGGAGTTGGAGCAGGCCTAGATGCATGGCAACACCAACAAGGTGATAAAGGCGACCAAGCCTAGGCAACAAAGGAAACCTTAATGGCTAAGGCATCTGGAGACCAACACATCACCTAGGCACACATTGACAACTATGATAGAGATAGATCTTGGAAAATGGAAAAGGAAAAATAAGCTTCTGAAACCTACCAAAAGGCATTTTCCTCAGGCATTAGAAGTAGCAACAGACCAGCAAAGAAATTCATTGCCTGCATTTGCATATAATCCAATAGCACATGCATTAATCAAAATCAGATATGGCCAATTGCTCCCATTAATTATAAAAAAAGAACTTAGAAGTGGTAATATCAAATACAGCCCCCACGTCCAAAAGGCAATTAGCAACACAAAAATTTTAAGATAGAATTTTGCAATGTTCCATCATATTGGGGATGATACAAGAATAACTCAATTTTCCCTTACGCATGAGGACATCAGAATGTCATGATCCTTCAACTAACGTTAAAAAATATATTGATTACCTTCAGTTCCAGTAAAACCCAGAAACAGAAACACAGCTGTCCAACGTTTTCTTTTTCTTTTTCACCTAACCAAGTATGGCACTGCAATAACTCCAAAAGACCCTAAGAACTTCCAAGTCCTTGATCTGCTTATGGTGCCTCATTAGATTATATTAATCAAACAATTAATCAACTCAGCAGCTCCGACATCCCTACAGTATTGTATTACAATTGATGTAGTCCTAGATTGGTAGGAGTCCAACAAGTAGCCAGTATCTAGGATCTACTATGAATCAGCCAAGTTCAAGTAGGCTAAACTAGGGGTATTGGGTCTTATTCTCAAGAGTTTGATGTTTAGGTTGAGTAAAGTAAGTGATGACAAAGTTATTGGTAAAAGTTTAAGTTTTAAGTAACAATCTTTCAGATGCCAGATTTTAAGTGATCAACAAACAGTTAGGGTCTGGAGTTTTGAAAAAGGAATCTTTGGGTGAAGCTAAGGCTTAGGGATTGAATTTGGGAAATGAGGCTTGGGTTGAGCAATAAGGGGCCTATGGGGCTATATTTGAACCAAATTTGAGAGAACCTGGATGGCTTGTTAGGGCGCTTGAGATTAGTGTTGATAAATTTAGGGTTTCAATGGAAGGAATGGACAGCAAGGTGGACATAGTGGAGGGGCTGATGTGGGAAAGCTGGGCTCCCTTTTTTTTTTTTTTTTTTTTTTTTTGGGGGGGGGGGGGATTGATGAATCTTGTGGCCTAAGTTTGGATGATCTCTAATGATGAATAAAGCTTTGGAGGGGTTTTAGAGGCTAGGGTTTGTCAAAAATGAAAATTCAAAAAGGTGGAATTAGAGTTTGGGAATTAGAAGATTTGAAGAAGTCTAGGGCTGGGTATGCTGTAAAGTGCAAACCTACTGTTATTTCAGAATAACAGAAGCAATGTTTTTGAAGCGAAGAAGAGAAAAGAAGAAAGCAGGCTTGGGACATCAAGCCTATATGCATTATCAATAGTACCTATAACTTTTAAAAAAGTCATATTCTTCATTCAGAATATCTTTAACTGATTCATTTTTTTCTGGCACATGCACAGGGGGGGTGGATTGCAAATATATGGACCACCTAAGTGTCTTCATTTGAATTATTAATACACTCCTACTCACTCTAAATGACTCAAAATAAACTAGGCCTCAGCCTCAAACTAAAGCTAGGATTTGAAACTTGAATCCACTAACATTTCCTAGTCAAGATTACAACTCTGAAATATGAGTTAAATAAAAAACCAAGTAAAATTTAATTCTCCAAACAGTTATGTGGAATAAGCCATATTAGAGAATGTATATGGCAATGTACAGCAGATACATTTCTTTCCCCTGGTTGGGGCTTTTGGTTAATGATTATTTCATGCATCCCAAAAAAAAATGAACAGCAGATACTACCTGAAGTCAATCTATCATTTTGGGTGTATTTTTACATCTAAAAAGTTCCACTATGTTTAGATGGGCTAGGAAAGGGGTCGTTCGTGGTTTTTGGATCTAATTTGGTCATTAGGCCTTGAAACCCTTCACCAAAACTTCCAGACAAAAGTGTATAAATGTCAACCGAATTTCAGTCTCAGTCAACTTATAAAACAGAATCTTCTTGTTCTACACGTACCCCTTGTATTTTGCTTGTTTACTAACACTACAATGTTTTTTCTAGGATCTGAAACTTGACATGGGGTTGTACTAAAAAAGGAAACATTATCTGTTTCCTACTTGATACCAGCCATCATAGGATTATTCTACGTGTCAAAGCTCCAGTTATAAGTTGTGACCATCTATCCATTGAGAAGGATAAAGAGAATGCTGAAATTTAGTGAAACTGCTCCACATGTACAATTTAACTAGGATTTAAATAAATGCATCAGGACAGTCTGGTCAGCATCGAATTTCTTCATAGATGTCAACATATTTAAATGTAAAGCATTACATTAAGCTTAAGAAATTATCAAAATCAAATACCTGACAGTAACCAACAGATGGGTTATGTCGAGCGTATGCAGTAAGTAGACGTCTCAAAGCATTTCTGCCATCCTCATCCAAAGCAGGATGGCCAGGGAAAGTTCGAGGCAAATCCTGCTAAGACAAACTTACACATCAGATTGATGGGAAACTTGGATGGTATTACTATTTAAACCATGTTTGCACCTACAAATTGACAAGATTGAACTTTGAAGTTCAAAGCCCATGCATCTAATGACCTTCTCAATCTGTCCTTTCCATTTCTCATTAGCACAATGATGGACTGTCTTTGATCCTTCAATAGTGCTATCGGAAGCATGGACAAAGTCCTTGTCAGCCTGAGTATTGACTTTTGTAGAAAGCAGATCTTGGTAATACCCATCCACGGTATCCACCCGACGCGCCTTCACACCCACAAAAGCTTGCCATAGCTGTAATTACAAATAAGGTTATGGATGAGAATGTCATCCTCAAGAGAGTCAGCAGTAGGAATCTTCAAATGTACCTCTCCTCTTAAAGCCATTGGCACTCCTCCACGAACTAGGCTTTCCAGCTCTTCTTTCCAAGGAAAGCAAGCTTCTGAAGATGCTTTGTCACCACTGCTTGAGTTCCAATTGTCAATTGAGGTGTCTTGAACAGGATCTGATCTTTCAATGTCATAGAACTCATCCTCAGAGTCTTCTTCTGATGCCCCTTTCGGGGGTCTTGCCTCTTCAATTGCTGAAAAATGGTTCTTTTTCCCCATTCCCTGCACTTCCTTTGATGGACTTTTCCTTTTCTTAACACGAGAACTCATCATATCTTCAATGGAAGCAAGGGATGTTCTATTATGTGTCCAGATTTGAACCTTGTGGGTTTTCTTCTCCTTTTTTGCAGAAGCCACCATTTCTGGGACATTATCAACAGAGTCCGCAGCAGCAGGTTTATCGCTACTTGAAACACCTTCCAAATTCTCCACAATGACATCTGCTTCCTGCAAAGTTGGTTCAGTATGTGATGCCCCATTTCCTCCCTCCTCAGATATGCCATTTACAGGCGGTTGCGCAGTAACTGCTTGTCTTTTTAAGAAATCTTCCCATCTATCCGACCTCTCCTCTTCCTCCACCTGCATTGTAAAAGTACTGAGCATAATCAAAAAAAAGCAGGAAAGGCAACCTGTTCAGCTTTCTTCACGGAAAAGCAAAATAGCTTGCACCTGGTAGATACTAGCATATTCTCGATATCTCTGCAAATGCTGAGGTCTGACTGCAAATCCATAGGCGTCCCTGTTTACACTAATACCTATTAGAATTCGAAAATCCGGAAAATCAAATCCACATAAATCATAACCTGAAAAAAAATAAATGAAGAAGAAGACCAACGTTTTGCTCGAGATATGATCATTTGGAAACAGAAATGTAAGACCATACGTAAAATTAGAACACTAGAAAATGATATAATAACTACCTGAACTCTTTGTCCAAATGATGCCTACTCACTTGGGACAACATTTCGACTGAAACTACATCCCTACTACCCATAGCGCTCGGTATTGGCTCCGCACAAACTCAATTATAAAAGATCAAACACCATTTTGCAGTTAAAGTCAGAATAAGGACCGACTAAAGACATTACGAAGTCCTAAAACCTAAATCCTGAGAGAATCAAGTGAAATTCAAAAGCAAACTCAAATAAAAAACGGTAAGAAACTTCATCCGCCAGCGCCGACTGAAGCCTCACTCGTGTATGCTCAAACAACCAAATCTCCAAGAAAGACGAACACCGAAAAGGAAAAATCGCGTATCCATCAGACAACGGTTTCGTGCGTAAGGCAAAAAGTTTAAATGTCAACAGCAGCAAAACCAAGCAACGAAGATCGCTAAGAGAAGAAGAATCACGGACCACATTACGTCCATTCACACTACTCCATCAAACGGGATAAGATAGATCGAAGGCAAAAAGAACAGTAGTTATCATTCTCGGCTGAAAACTGCAAAGATTTCGAGATTGAAGAACGCACAGAGAGAGAAAATGAGAGTTTGAGATTGAGATTGAGATTGAGATTAAGATTACCTCTTGTGCTCGAAAGTGACGAAATGATTCAAGTTGTTCGCAGACTTCCCCTTCATCTTCAATAACCGGATCGATCAATTTGATCGGCAGAGCGACGTTTCAGTTCGTCGGGAGGAAGATCTTGCAAACGCAAACTCCTTGATTTCGGCAACTGTATGTTCGCAACTGCTCAGTGCTCACTCTTGAGTACTCTCACTTCACTGTGCTTCTCACGGTCTCACCTCGCTTTTTACACGTTTAAACGTTTAGTGTTCCTTCGCTGCTAGTAATTCTAATTCATTCATACACAGTGAAAGTGTGAGACAATTTGCATTCGGCAAAGTTTGACCGTTACACGTTACTTGTTTAGATGATACCGTGGCACGGACTCCCAGGTAAGCACACAGGCTCACGTGCCTACATTGAAGAATGTGGATACCGTATTTCCCGCCGTCAGATTAGAATCCTAAGCCATTGACGATGTATAAAAAGCGCCCTTACCCCAGAAAAATAATTAAATAAAAAAAATTTTGCCCATGATTTAAGATGTAATTTTATAGGGCTTCAATTGGATTCTGCATTTATATTTAATTTTTATTTTAATTTTTTTTGTTTTTGAATTGATAGTTTAATTTTATATTAAAAGGTGGAATTATTATAATATGACAGCGACAGTCAACCCATTCACCAAATTTGACCAAGCTAGCTTCTATGCTCTTTTTTTTTTTTTTTTTAATGAGCTTTTTATTGAAGAAAGGATAGAAAATATATAGTAGAACTTCTTGCCATTGATATCGTCCTTAACAAGGGAGGGCAACAACGATGGGATAACATTTATAAAAAATAGTATTTCTTTGCAGAAATTTACATACCTAAATAGGAAATCAATTTATGTATTAATCTCTTGAACATGAATATAATGACAAAATTACAAAGATTTAAATTCCTCTTAAGCTCCCTAATCTCCATGATCAAGTCGATGACCCTCCAAGATATAGAGAAATGTCATTATATTGATTGGATTGCCACCATGGCACAGTTGAATCGGACCGAATTTCAATTCAGTCAAAGCCTATGTTTATTGCGGTCTCCAACCCACGCTTGATAACAAATAGTTTCAAGCGGGTAATATTATCCTCAAGAATCCCACCTATCAATGCAAAAAAAAATAATGTCATGTTAATTTCGAGCTATGGATCTATATCTACCAATATTTTCTCTACAAGATCCATCACAATTGATAGCAATCCAGTTCTGTCACACCCCGCCCGCCAGGCCCGGGTTACCCGCCCGACAACTCGTGGGTGCGATCCGTCACAGGATCCATGGTTTTAGTCTATCAATAATAATAAATACAAATACCTGAATCAAGAGCAAGAATAGTACAATAATCAATAAAAAGGTTACAGGAGTCCAAATACTCCAATAAAAATCCAAGAACGAACGAAAGAAGGAAGATCAAGAATCAAAAGTAATATCGAGTTCAGCGGAAGCAAAATAAGTAACTAAATAGTCTTCATCTTCAGGAGGCTTCATGCTCGCAAGTTCATGTATCACTGTCTGTGCCACATCGCCTTCAAACGAGAAGGCTCTTTCATACGAATCATCTCCAACTTCCGACGTTGTGCAACCATCTCATACGCTTTATATAATACATACAATGAAAGGAATGAGTTCCAACGAACTCGCAGGAGGAACAAGCAATTCTCATATATATGTCAATACAATCCACGAATGCACATATGAAATGATATGGATGATATGCAGAAATATGAATGCTACTAAGATCTAACTATGCAAGTCTCTATAAGTTGACATGCTTTAAGATATACACCAGCCCTCCTTTGGGTAAGTCTCATCACTCCGATCCGGCAAGGACCGGTTACCTCTGTAGGGATCCTGGGCAAAGGGGTAAGTCCACACTGGCTCTCAAACCGTGGCGGGGGTTAAGTCAACACTCTCTCACCACAACCATTGGCAATAAGTAATCGGCGCATGTCGGGGTTTCTAATCCAATGCAAGGTCATAATGGTAACATACTATATGAAGTCCAGATACTTCCCCTATGGCACCAACCAACTCGGTTCAAGTATCCTTCGCAACCTAGGAGTGTGAATCCTCACGGATCGGCTACCTCTGTTGGACTCCACTCCTTAACCCTATGGTCATCCACATATTATTGGGGCGGATGCTCTCATGACTCCTCGCGACACCCGGTCCGCTCCTTGGACGTCCATGAGCCCAACCCTAACATATGTAACCCTACCATTACATGACCAACAGTGGACCACTGAGTCTCCGCACGGACTGGTTACCGCTGTTGGATGAAACATAGTCACGTCACCATTGTCACGGGTCACCCGGCTTCAATTCCCCTGCCGAAAGGGTAATAGCATGTGGGGTACCTAGCCATGCAATTCTAGACTCGCCTAAGTATGTCATCCAAGTAATCATGATAGTGCTGGAGACATCAGCGGCATGTGTCCCATTCCACAACACTTCGATATCCCAAGCCAAGATATCCCAATGGAATACCCCTTCCATCACAACTACACTACAATCACTCTTTATCATACCATGAACAGTTGTGCAATATCATAAAAGATGAAGTACATCAAGGAATACCACAAACAGCAAGTGTACAATAAGATTCACATGCTTTATACAATTACAGCAAGTTACATGATCAAAGAATAGTAAATAGAACAACAGGATCATCATGTATATGTAATTGCATATAAATAAGAATGCATGTCCTTACCTCGTAATTTAGTAGAAGTCCTCTAACTTGCAATCCAAAAACTATTATAAGACTTTTATTTGAAACAGAGAACACCTAGGCATAGGGTTACAAGAATGTATAAGAGTCAAGAGTCAAAACAATTCAAAAATCAAACCTACACGATTCTGGGAAACCAGTTGGTTGCTTGTGGCGGTTGCTTGATTAAGCGACCTCCACAAGCGACCGCCCTGTTTCCGAGGGTTTCCAACTCCGAAAATCGGACTTTTTATCATCCGATTTCAATCCGTTTTGGGATGATCTTAGTCCGAATTTCAAGCTTAAAAGGTCTAGAACAAGGGGGTAACAAGAAACCCTAAAATTAACAAAGATTTATTACCCAAATCATTCCCCTTGATGGGATCCATCCATTAAACAAATGCGGGGATTCGTTTCGGACAGGGGATCTCATCAAGAACATTGAAAAGGGAGATACAACAAATCAATTGGGTAACCGCCAACAAAAAGGGGATGGGTTCATATCAATCGAGGTTAAAAAGAAGAGAATTGCAGATGGAGATTCATTACCTTAATCGAATCACCAAGAATAGAAGAGAAAAGGTTTTATATCATTAACAAGACTTCAGAGTTGAATCCCACACGATTCCATCGGCCTGCTAATCGCCCAAAATAGCATTCCCGAACAAAATAATGCGTTAATAAGGCGAGGGATGCTATTTATAACGAACGAGGGGGCAAAATAGGGCATTTTCCCGCTGCGTAACCAGGGCGGTCGCTTAGGCGGTCGCTTGGTTTAATCAACCGCCACTAGTAACCGCCCCCAAGTATATTGCTATACAAGGGTGCTTTGCTCATGGGGTTGAAGACCAAGTACAACCTAACCCAAATGAAGACATGGGGGAGATCATAGTCCGAAAAATCAATCATAATAGGTTTGTAACAAAGAGGTTAGGGTTTCATCATAACATAAGGTTCATGAAAAGGTTATGATCACGAAAAGAGAGCGAATGATTGTTATCAAGAAAATAACAAGAAATCATAGGAAATCTAGTTAGGTTAATAGAAACATTACCCATGAGGTTTCCCGCACATGGAAGGTTACAAGAAGTTTCCAGAAAGATCATAAAAGGATTAGGGTTTCAAGGAATTTATTTGGCTAGGGTTAAGATCATGATGATGATCATAGATCTCAAAGAATAGAATGAGATCATGGAATAGATGGTTGCAAGAATGCATCATCTTCTTCCTGATCTCAAACAAGAACAAGAACGAAGAAAGAATAATTAGAAATCCTAATTAGGTTAAACATGGATCATGAAGAAAATATAGTGATCAAGGATAAAGAATTAGAGAATGATAGGTTACAATTTTAGTACAGAAAACACATTGATTGGCTGTTAACAAGATCAAACTAAGGGTTCTTGGTTTGATCCAAGAGGTTAGGATTTCACCCTTTTTTGGCTCCCAATGAAAAGGTTGAGAGCACCGGATGAAGGGAAATAAATTGATAGCCAATAAAACAAGAAAACATAGATGATCAAGTTTAGGTTAACACAAATATCACCCAAGGGAAAGAGAAACAAAGAATCAAGATTCACCCATGGGAAAGAGAAACAAAGAATGCACAATCTGAAAAAGGTGTTGGGGAGTTTCCAACAAATAAAAGAACAATAGGGTTTCATATATGGTTACCTCTCATGAGAGTTACCCATAATTAATTCTCACAAAAACAACCCAAGATAGATAAAGGAAAACCTCATTAGTATTTCAAAATAAAGAATGGAATTAGAAAGGGTCTACTAATGAGAGAAAATAAGGTTCTCAATTAAACTGAAGGGAAACAAATTCAAATCATACAATTAGGGATTTACTAACAAGAATCCGTGTATCCCACCGAAAAGACTAAGGAGAATAAAGATTCACCCTTAGGGCAAGGAATTTACAATCAAGAAAGGTTTTGGGGAGGGTCCAATGAATTAATAGAAAATAAAAGGGTTGCCAATTGTTCCAAAGAAAAACAAGGATCAACTCCTCAATCATGAGGACACAAGGGAAGGTCATGGTAATAATATGAGACCTTCCTCACAATAATAAAGATAGGTAGGAAATTAGGGAAAGTATCATTAAGAGCTTTGGTGGAATCAAAATCAAGGATCATCGCCATATGGCTTCAAGATCATAGAGTGAATTGGGGGATTCACTCTAGGGCTAAAAGAATTAAAGAAGAGGTCATTACGGTAGTGTAATACCCTTCTCATGATCGAAAAATCGAAGTAGAGAAGAAAGAATGAATTAAAGAAGAAGCGAATTGAATACCAACCTTTTAGAAGAGAAACCGCTGAAGAAATCAGAACAGATGCTTGAGGATCTTTCTTGGCTTCGAAGGAGAGGATATAGGGATCTTCCCACGTTCTCCAAAGACTTAGAAACAGATTGAGAGTGAAACACATGGAGTTCCCCCTTTTAAATAGCACAAAGAGTTCAAGAGTTACTAGGGTTTCACCAAACTGACCAAACCGACCCCAGTTGGTTGATTGGTTGCCAAAGAGGAAGTTCAAAGGTCGATCCCACACTATCTAGAGGTTTAGAAACATGGTGGGAATAGTTTAAAAAGAAATGAAGCTTTTGAAAACCTTAAAAACAGATATTTACCAAAATGCCACTGCTTGGACAACTTGTTCAAAAATAGGGATTTAATGGGCCTAACTTCAATATTTTTGGATGGGCTTCTTTCAATACATCGTACTACTTACCTAGTATGGAGGGGTGTCTTCAAACTAGGTCTAACTAAGCTTTAGGTCCATCAACCAAGTTCTTCTTCACAAATAAATAGTTCAACACCAAATCAAATAAGGTTTCCATAAGGAAACACCATCATCAATATCCATGGGTTTTGGGTCAAACACCATATCTTCTACTGAGATGGCCCACAAAGACATCTTCCTAAGATTTTCAAAGATAGTAAAACTGAAATCACGGTCAAACTTCAAAGTCAACATTAAACAAAACCTACTTCACGCAAAACAGATAGGGTTTTCGGGCTAGATTTGGGCTAGGTGTTACAAGTTCAGTGCTGGCCTTGGCCATCTAAGACGTCACTCAACCTTATGTATGTGGAAAGTGATTGGAAGGTGTCATCGAGCAAAGAAGTTCATGTCTCCCTTCATGTCTATGACCCTAAGGGGGTATACAAAGCGAGACCATGTGTCGGTCCAAATTTTCTCATGAACTATTTGTGCTCTAAAAGTGGTTGGTTTCCTTGAAGATACGATTGTTGCGTTTCTCTCATATTCAATCAATTGTTGCTGTTACAACAAAATAATGAACGTCTGCATCTTAACTACAAGGAGGAGTCTTAACCCTCAACCTTCGAGGAGATTCAAAATTTTCATCTCATATTATGAGGTAAATCTTTTGCAAAATTGAGTAATCCTTCAAGATTATTCGTTCAATTTTAATTTATTTAAAAAGAAGTAGAGAGATCTCATTTGGACTAAACTAAATGAATAATAAACTTCGAGGTCAAGAGTCAAATCTCGGTGGGTCAAAATGAAAACTATTTTATGTTTAAATTATATATATATATATAACTTCTACTGAAGTAATTAAACTACACCTAAGCTACCTCAGGCAAATGTCAATTATTAAAAATAAAAAAATAAAAATATGAACTTATTTGAAAGAAGAAAAAAAAAGGGATAAATGAGCCCATTAATTGAACCTAAAATTAGAAAAGTGATAGTCCCTGCCAGCTGGCTTTGTACCTTCTACTTTTTTATGCTATTACTGTTATACTAGAGAATTTGATATAATTTATATGCTTTCCCATAAGAAAAAAGAAAAGAAAAAGAGATTACTTGTGCAAAATGATTGCATTTTGAATAATTGTTGATGGGCATTTATATTTTGAAAATGATCGTTTTCTCCTTCTTCGCGAAGATGTTTGTCTTTATATCGAAAAATGTAAAAATTAACATTAAACGTTCTAATTGATATCTTAGTGAGATCTTATGGGTTAGGCACTTGATACTGAATTTGCATTGTCAACATCAACGCTTGGTCTGCTATCTTCCTAGCTGTATTACAATTGTTGTGAGGTTGAGTTGAAGCCATTCAAATGATTTATAGAAAGAAAAAAAATATCATTAAATGAAAATATTGAATTTTGTTAATTTAGTTCTCTTCTATTTGTATCATAGATTTGTTGGGTTTGGGTGTTTTATATTTTGTGGGTAATTTTTTTTTATGGTTTTAATTAAAGATAAGAAAGAAAGAAAAAAGGAAAAAATGAGGATGATCTTAATGGTTAAGATCGTGTGGTGGGACGGTCAAGAAAGAAAAAAATGTTTGTTCGGCTGTATTGGGTCTGAACGTTGTTAAACTAGGTTTTATTAATAATGATTACATTGGTCTGAAAAAGGGAAAACAAATTTTGAAAAACACTTGAGAAGTGGAGCGTGGATCTAAAAAGAAGTACACTAAAGAACAAAAAAAAAATATATATATATATATATCATATCATACTACTATTATAAAAGCATGAACTAACGAGATGGCTACATTTCTCTTCTCTTAAATGTCCTTATTCATTCAATCCTTTTGACCATAAAATCCTTAATTAAGAACGACCAAACTTGTAATTTGACATATAATAATATAATTATTGTTATTCTTTAATGAAATTCAACGGTTCATATTCCAAGGTTAGTATTCCAAGAGAATTGGCCTCTCCCAATATTCGTTCATAAAGAAACCATTTCTATTCTAGAATCTCTGACTTCCATCTAGCCCTAAACCTCTTTCTTCATTTCTCCCTCTCCAAGATCTACCTTCACAACGAGATTCTACCCATGATTCCTTTAATCTTCTCTCTTCCTCTCTCTATCTTCTCGAAAGTCATTCCCTCTACACCCTTTCTCTTACGGAAAAAAGAAAAGAGAGGATTCTACGAGTTTCTCTTGGAAGAAATGGGGAAGAAAGCAGTTCAACAGGTTTGAGTTTATTTTCTCTTCCGTTAGCTTGCGTTGTTGATTAGTGAATAGTGATTTCTAAAGTAACTATTACTTCCAGGTTTGAATAGTGATTTCTAAAGTAAATATTACTTGCAGGTTGCTAAAGTTTTCTCTTCTAATCCACCTACGAAATCAAAAGAAAGGTATTAGCTTTTACACTTAATAAGCAGTTTCGTTGTTCTTGAGGCGTTTATGGTGATCAATTAATGTTTGGGTGGTTTTCTTTTTATTTCGTTTTTAGGGAAGAGGAATGCCAAGGAGAGCTTGGAGAAATTGGTGAGGGCCAAGAAGCAGAAAATAGCTGAGCAAGAGCTTTTGAAGAAACAGAACATAATGGAGTCGACATCACAGAAACAACTGATGGTGGTGGGAATCGACGAGAGCGAGAACAGTTTCTACACTCTCAAGTGGGTTCTCGATCACTTCTTTGTGCCCTACCCTACCAATCCCCCTTTTAAGCTTCTTGTTCTTCATGCCAAGCCTTTTCCTACTTCGGTTGTCAAAATCTCCGGACCTGGTAAGCCTCCGCCCTTCTTACCTGCATTTTTCAACTTCTCTCGGTTAAATTCTACTTGTTTGCGTTTCTTGGATAACTGAGGTTCCCTTCTGATGTTACTTCGATTTGCAGGACTTGCCGAAGTTTTGCCTATTGTCCAATCAAATCTCAAGAGGAAAGCAGTTAAAATTGTAGCGAAGGCCAAGGAGCTCTGCCAAAGGAAATCTGTAAGAATCATCCTAATAATGATTTTACTCATGAATCCTACCCAATACCCACGAAGAAAAAACGGGGGAAATTTTAATCCGGCGTTTGAAATTACTCTCGCTATTAAGTTTTTGGATTTCTGAAAAAGGTTAGATTCATATAAGTTGTGATAAAATTCTTATGGCCGTATTTGTTCCCTGTAGAAGATCGTAAGTGGTAAAACACCTTCTCAACAACCAAACTATCTTTCTGTGCCCTAGCCAAAAATTTGTTGTTCTAAACTGAATCTTGCAATTGTAAAGTCATTGGGAATATCTTCTCTGATTACAGTAGAGAAAATTTGAATAAAGTTGTGATAATTAAGTGTTTTAACCTGGTCATTTTACCATCATACGAAGCTCTACTGAGCAATTTGATAAATATGCAAGTGGATGATGTAATAGTAGAGGTGGTGGAGGGAGATGCTAGGAATGTTCTCTGTGAGACTGTAGAAAAACGCCATGCTTCCATGTTGGTGGTAGGGAGTCATGGTTATGGAGCTATGGAAAGGTGAGCTTATGATCCTCGAGTATCATTGATTGATAAATGGTAGGAGCAAAGAAACAAATTTAGGGGAATCCAATTTCATCGTCTGTTTATTACTTTGAATATCATTTTCTTTTTCATTATCTTGTCTTCATTGTGCATTTCCAACATTTTGAATAGTGCTACTGAATTTGATTTCATGGCTACCGCAGAACCATCATTAAAACCCTGATATTTAAAGTTGAAATATTATATAAATACTTCTAGAACATGAAGCATATTGCCAAATTTTCTTCTTATACTATAAACTGTGGCCAAATGATACTGTATTGAATAGAGAATTTGGGTAACGAATTCTCTGGGCCGAAATTTCGTCATTATACTATAGACTTTGGACAAATGATATGTATTGAATAGGGAATTTGATAAAAGAGCTGAAAACTTCAGTTTTTGCTCCAGGGTATGCTTTTTGTGTCCCAAAATGAGTATGCTTACACACTTGAAGTGGGTGGCATAATATATACAATAACTGATGTGGAAGAGCTCGGAGTGTGGATGAAGGCTTGTTTGGAGGATCACCCTCTCTTTGAAGCAGTCACAGAAGAAGAGCTTAAAGCGGACCCAGTTGTGAAGCTCTTGACTTCTGCTACTGAGGAAGGGCAGAAAGTGGCTCGAAATGAAGGTCAAACATTTCAGGCAGTTTATAGAACGCATTGCAGCCCCTGAGGAGAAAGCAGATTAATTAAAGAAGCTTGGTGAATTTTGGTCCTCCGTAAGAACTTAGAGATGGCATGCTGGACAGTTCCAGATTGATTCGGATTGCTTAGCATACGATAGCTACACTGGGGTACTAATATTGCAACATATCCTGCTATGTGCACTATATTGTAGTCTAGATATGCATCTATCTGCAGTGTCTACATTTTCCGTCCCCTGTTTTACATATTGCTAATTTGGTTTGATCAGTTAGAATTGTAACGGATAGATAATTCATATTTATTCTCTCTCAATCTGGGCTGCCTACATTTTTCATCTTGTGTTTTACATATTTTGAATTTGATCAACTGGAACTGTTAGGAATGGGATATTCATATCTATGGTGTTTTTCCTTACTATCTTTGTGATAAAGCTTTTGTGAGAATGCCATATTTCCCTCTCTAAACCATTAGCTGAGTGGAAACCTAAGAGTTGTAGAAAGTATGCAGCACAGAAATTGTAGACATGAACAGCAAAGAGGGAGAGGAGGAAGAAGCAATGGTAGATGATTTGAGAGTCTCATCAAGGATCTCATGATCAGTTTCCTGTTGCCTGCTGGGGCTTTAGTCATAAGTTATATCATGCCTAACCTCCTCTGTCATTGAACTGTGGTTGAGAAAATCATTGTGGTACTTCCGAGATGGAGAGAACGATTCCTATATCAAGATAGAATGATACAGTGAAAAACCAATTTCATTGGTATTTTGAATAGAATAGAAGTGTAGATCATAATGGTTCTTCTTCCCTTGAGATGATGGTTGTCCCAACTGATTGGATCTCTAGGGTGGAATTTTGCTTAGTGTAAACCTAAGAATAAACGTGCAGCTAAAACTGAAAATGAAATTGCTCTAGCTGGAAAGGGTTGCTTGTCTTACGTGGATTTCCTCTGTTGATAGGTTCCTAGACCTGCTTCCCTTTATTTTATTACCTCCTCTGATATTTTACCTCACTCTTCAGTAGAATTAGCTGATCCTTCAGGGGTTACTGACCCATGGGCATGTCTTGAAAGTGCTATGTTCCCTGTGCTTAACATGGTTCTTGGGTATTTTGAAAATGAATAAAAATATTAAATCAGCCAAAAAGACTTCTTTTGACACATTTCTTAACAGACGGGGGTGCTCTTTCTTTTCTTTTTCTTTCTTATTTTTCTGGGGGAAGGAAAAGAACCCGGGGGGGGGGTGTTTGTGTGGGTGTTAGGGAGGAGTGGTGTACTGGAGAGGTGGCCAATGCTCAACCTGAGAATTGACAGCCCTAGCCTGTGCTCACCCAGCATTGGCCTTGAGCTTGCCCAGCCCAAGCATCGGCAGCAGTAAAGCTGGCTTTTGGCTTGGAAGTTTCTGGATTGTACTTGGGCAGGTTATTCTGTCATGCACTTCATTCATTGTTGTTTAGTTCAAAAGCTTCTAAAATTGTTGAATCGATAGAAGTGTTAATAAGTAATTAGTGGATAAGATTCAAAGTGCAGTTCATATGAAACTTAGAACAGCTGACATGAAGCAACCTGATAATTGAGAACCATAACGAAAACATTCTTCTTTTTCTTTTTTGGTAGAAAGAACGAAAGCATGACGAACTATAATTATTCTTTTAGAGTGTTATAACAATGTCGATCATGCACAACATATCTATCTAATACAACTCAGCATATTATTCCTAGAGGAATGTTGTTAGGTGCTTTTTTTTTGGGATTTCAATTAGCTCTTCCTCAACTGTTGTAGTTTCAAGGGTTGCATGAAGTCTGGTTCCAGTCACACCTGTTGTTGCTCTAAGTTCATCCCCTGTTGTGACTTTCAGATTTTCTACTATTGCTGCTATACCTTCTTCTGTTGCATCAAATGCAGTTCGGGTACCCTCTCCTTCATCAGCTCTTACCCCAATCGACTGTTTCAGGGGATATTGTGGTTCCTGTTGTCGTGGATAATGTTGCCACTCCTACAATGTATTTTCCTTTTTCAAGATATATCTGTCATCTGTGTTTGTTTGTTTTCAAGATAATTTTTGTTATCACCTTCTTATGTTGACACTTGCAGGACCAAGTTCGAGAATGCATCTCAAGGTGGTGCAACATCCATTGATGGGGCTTCTGCTCAGGGATTGTGAAGATCTTTTTGAAAACGACGTTGTGGAATTGCAGAAAAATGTGGGTAAACATAACGGGGAGCATGCATATGCCTTTTTATTGGAATGTAGAGAACATCTATCTAATACAGCTCAGCATATATTCCTATAGGAATGTCTGAATTTTATAGTTGTTGGAAAAAATAGTGAATTTTCCTGAATTTTATTTGAGGATTACCAAATATTAGTTTGAAGAGCCTGAAATTTCCGTCTTAGTAGTTGATAATGTTTGACCTCATAATTAATATATGGTGCGCTACCACTAAATACTAATAAGTTATTAATTGTGGTGGCTTGGATCATGTTATAGGTTTTGCAGGTTACTTCATCCCATTGTATTTGGTAAGTAATCGAGAACATTAATGGATATCGACAGATATAGGCTTCCCACCTCACTGAAGGTCAGAATTCAGGAAATTTTTTTTTTATTTATTCTGCATAACATTTTACATATTAGAAAAAAATTACATTATTTCAAACAAAAGTTTAACATTGTCTCAGATTTTCAGAATTAAAGAAATTCACTATAAATCAATTATTCAAGCATAAATCGACATGAATAAACCACACGTGCATCTGCCCGCCCCCCCCCCCAAAAAAATTTTTTTTTTTTTTTTTTTTTTTTTATTTTTTTTTTTAAAAAAGTAATCACTCAATGTATTACTTAACAAAATTAGTTAAAACCATGGAACATTCTGTTAGTGATATATCGCCGTGTGGGCGACACGATTCCCCCTAGCGATACGAAAAAAACAAAAAATCAACAATTTCTCGGCAATATATCATCAAAATGTCAATTTTTTTGGAGGACGATAGGCTCAGGGGGAGTAATTCGACGGCGGTGGTTTCTTATTCTGAGAGAGAGCTTTCGACGGTAATGGTTTATATTGGAGTCAATTCAACGGCGGTGGTTTCTTATTATGAGAGAGAGCTTTCGACGGAAATTGTTTATATTGGAGTCGATTCGATGGGTGTGTTTTCTGCTGGTGTAGATTCAGCAGCGGTGGGTTGCGGGGTGGAAATTTTGTTGGCGGTAGGTTGCGGGTGTAATTTCTACAATTCTGCAGTGGCCACGGCGGAGCGGGTGTTGGCAGCAGGAATTCTGGGGAGGCCCTGATAGATGACCTGTGGTGGGGGTTTTCCTTGCATGGCCATGCTTTTCTCTTCTCACTTTCTCTCTCAAAGATCCAACAGGAACGGAAAATCAAAAAGCCCTCTTGCCGAAGATGATGAACCACCGGAGATGACGATGTTATTTACTAGAGTTACATAAATAACTCTCCCAAAATCGCCCGACATTTCAGCGATTGTGGGCGTGTCGGTGGTGTCGCCAGCCACTGACACAACGACTTCAGTCGACGTATCGGACCGTGGTTAAAACTGACTTTGCATTTACAAAACTAACAAAAAAAGTGATTTTTAATCTCTTTGGACAATTTTAACCACTAAAACTAACTAAACTAAAAGTGTGGAAATTACTATTTTGTCCAAAACGAAAAAGTCACTAATTTTTCATACCCTTGGACATTTACATCCTCATATTGGTATAATCAATTTTAGAGGTAAAAATGTCCAAAGTGATGAAAAATCACTATTTTTGTTAGTTTTGTAAACGCAAACTTAATTTTAGCTAATTTTGGTAAGTGAAAGTTTGAGTGGTTGCTTTTATAAAAAGAAACATAAAAGTAACTAATCACGTCATTCCCCCCCCTCCAAAAAAAAGGTCCGATGAAAGAAAAGACAAAATAAAAAGGTTTTGTGTGAAAGTGTTTTCTATGGTTAGGTGTTCATAAAGTTTTTGGGAGTTTCGAACTCAGTGGAAGTGACGGATCAAAGAGATTTCGCTTCATTAGTATTGATTTTGTAAGTTCATACGAAAATCAACGGTCAAGTTCTTTTGGTTGCTGACAAGTACGTAGGTCACATATCAAGTTAGCATTGATCTTGTGAGTTTGTACGGATATCAACGATCAAGTTCTTTAGGTTGATTGATGGGTATAAAAGGCACAGATCGGTGAATTGTACAGGGCTTGTAAAGAGTGTGTAAATATGTGGAGCTCTAGTTGAAACTTAGGCAAGGGGTACATGTAAGCAGAATATGCAGGTTGTTCAAGCATCAAACAAGAGCAAAGGAAAGAAGTGGGTGACTTTCGCTTGGATTTGGTGTGTGGCAGTGATCTCTTATAGCTAGCTATGACAAAATAAGAGGTGGAACCATGTCACGTTGTACAGTGGCAATGAGCTGTACGGACACCCCAAGTATGGGGGTGTGCGTCATGCTAGTGATGGTGGTTAGGAATTGCATCCATGAAGGGAATGTGGGTCATGCGGTAATGTGGATACATAGAGACGATCAAGGAAAAGAGGAAAGAGTGAATGTAGTCCAGTCTTTGGCTCACCTTTCCTTACGTTCTATCACGCTAGCTGTTGTGATCTAGTCTGGCCATTCGTGGGAATTGGAATGAGTGTGAAAAGTGTTGGAGATCAGGCGAGAGGAGTCAAGATATTCAACCGACTGGAACATTGAAGAGAGACATCATTAATTTTTTTTTTCTAAGGTGGTTTGTAGAATTCAAACCAAGGTGGAGATTATTGGGGTTGAGTATCTTGTATTATATGGGTCCATATAATTATAATTGAGTTGTATTTGTAATTGACATAGGATTTGGATCAATTATTAATACTGGGTTAAACTTATAATTATATTAAAATTATTGTTTTAAGTTTCCTAAATAGTTTATGTGGAATAACTTAGATGTATCAATCCCTTACAAGGATTGGTCCATCCCAAGAATAAAGATTGGGAGTAAACAAAAGGGTATCATTTTGTGAGTGTGAGAGTAGTATGAAATTTTTTAAAAATGGTTATATCTTTTTTTTCTCTCGGTAGACGTAGATAAAGTTTTATCGAATCACGTTAAATTATTCGTATGTATTTTACTTGTGTTCTTCTCCATTCATAGTTGTGCATCTGTATCCCAACAAAATTTGAATATTACATCATATCTTGATTATTTATTAATTTCTAGTAGGTATTACACCGTGACATGATAATATGATGATATTATGAAGACTTATAGTCCACATAGAGCATGAGAGACAAGCAAAGTTTAAAGTATCTCACGATACCATACGATACTAGCCGATACGTATCTATATTTGACCCAATCGATACGATACATCTTGATACGTCTCTCCATTGAATTACACTAGAATACATTAGCGAGAGTAATACAATACTCGATACAGGACGATACATCTCTTAAAATCACTTGATCGATACGATACTCGATACCGATACTTTAAACTTTGGAGACAGGACTTCAAAAAGAAAAGACTGGATTGCCAAAAAAAAAAAAAAACAATAAAGAAAACACTGTGTGAGAATTATGAAGACTTTATAACTCACATGGTCATTACTATTGGTTTATTATCGTATTTATTTTACTGTTTGACGTGGCAGAATCTCAATGATGAATAGGAGGGCTGATAATAGGACAGGTCAGATCTTATTAAAATATCAATGATACCATCGGTCCATCAGTCACCAGCATGGGCTGTGCTATACTGGGCCCTCCCCCAAATTTTTTAAATTTCTTTCTATTTATTTATTATTATTATTTTATATAATTTTATAATAATCATGTTTAATGTGTGAAATATTAGCACAGTTCCACATGCCCCCCTCCCTCCGAGTTTCCTTAAATTTCTTCCATTATCTTATCAAAAATTTGAAAATTTTATCTCTAATTTTCTTTAGGTGTGTGAAATATTAATACTTGGATTAACAATGTTATTTTTTTTTTTTTTGCCAACCACGGTTTTCAAGGCTTTGCCCTGACTAATCCGGTGTTCGATACCGGAACTTTGCTTAAGCGGACTAAGCTGCTTACCACTTGGACCAACCCCCATTGGTAGGTGTTTTATAAAATCTATATTAAGTTTCAAAATTAGTTTTTATATTTATTTTATTTAATTATTTTGTTAGTGTGTGGGACCCATGAGTTAAGGGTGATAATGAGGCACCATGAGTAAAGGAGACCCTTCATAACCTTGGTTATGAGGCTCTTCATGACATTGGTCATGTGTCTTAAAGGTCTTGATTATGGTGGTGTGGTATGCTTATTTGAAAGGTGGAATTTACTTAAGTTCTAACTTTTGACCATCAATTCTCATTTTAACTTCATGATCATTCATGGTCATTACCATGAGTGGGGTTAAGGTTATTGAATGGATTAAATCCAATTCATTGCCTTAAGAATCCTAAGGGGTGTAAGGTGAGGTTTGAACCTATATAAACCCAACCCTTCATTGCATGTGGGGTGTAATAGAGACACACCTCACTCTCACATTAATTGTGTTACAAAGTTAATTTATTTATTTGAGTTGTCTAAGTGTTGTGCTCTAGTTTTTGGCTCCTTGAAGGGACTAGAAGAAATACCTCATCTTCTAGTTTAATGTTGTTTTATCTTGGAGGTGGTGTGATGAAGAACCCTTGGTAGTAAGGTGCATCAATTACCTTAAAGACAACACTCAAAGTGTGACTCAACCTCATTGATCGGTGGTTCGTTTGGTTGCAACATCAAGTTCTCCAGATTGGCTAAAGATCTTCATCTCTCAATTGTGTTGCAATTTCATTTTTTGTATTTTATAGAATTTGTAATACAATTACCCCAACAAACAATTAGATAAAATTTTTAAGGATAAATATATTGGATGGAAAATTTATCATGTGGTCATCAATTTGATCTCCTTGTATGTTTTGTGGGATTTTTATTTGTGGCAGCAGCTGTTGCCTACCCCTGCTGCCAACAACCATGATTTGGCCATATTGTTAGAACCAAGAGACCAGAGGCACAGTATAGACAGACCAATTACAGAATCAAGAAGAAACAAATATATAAAATATTCTTTATATCAGAATCACTTACCCGAATGTAGTAGAATGAACGAAAGGAAAACAGCACGAACTTTCATAGGGTGAGTTGAGGTGTACGAACTGTACTTTTCCTTAAGGTATTTGTCCAACGCCCCCTATTTATGGCTCCCGTCGTTGGTTTGACCTTGACGTTCTTACCTCAAAGATACAACAACTCTTAGATCCGAAGGCAGCACTCCAACGGAGTCTACTTGCAAAGGAGATCCGAAGGTAATACACAGCACCGAATGAAGAAAACAAAAGAAGGAATTTTCTAACACTAGATTTTCGAAATTATGTTTTTCACCAAAAACCGGAATTGCCTCTTGTTCAGAGCTTAACTCTATTTACTAACTCGTATGGACACCTTCAGAGGGCCGCATATGTACGTAAGGTCATTGCAGAGAGTGTGTGAATTGCGGTATGATCGATCAACTCTCTACTCAGCAAAACCCAAAGCGTGGGTTTTTTAGATCCATGACCCGCTTTCTAGATCCATGACCCACGAGTGTCTGGCTTTTTGCCAATTTTCTTGCAAAGTTATTGAAAATTTCTTTTTCAACATTGAGGCTGCGTTTGTTTGCAAATGTGTGGGAAAAAAAAATATGTGGGTCCCATATGTAGTGGGGGTGATGGAGAAGAAACAGAAATGAAAGTGTTTTGTGGAAAAATGATAATGGTGGGTCTTATTTTTTACTTTTCCCAACATATTCACAATGTCCCACCAAATATGTGGGGTTTTAAAATGACTTGGGGTGAGAAAGTTGGACTGCCACATCAACAGAAGAAAACTTGTCTCTCACTTTCTCACCCCAAGCAACCAAATAATTTATCATTTTCAGATTTAAGGGAAAAGTAAGAAATCTATATTCTTTTCAAGAATTTTTCCACCCTTTTTTTCCATTTATTCCAGCGAAACAAACGCACCTGAGAGAAACCTTAGGGTGACATTTTTTCCATCACATACTTATGAAGGAATTTAGCTCTAATCACTCACAAAGTAAATCTCCATCATAAATATATGATAGTGGAATGTTAAGACAAAGTTATCTTCTATCCTAACACCCCTCCACTTAGAAGTATGAATTTTTACCATTCAACCAACCTTCCATTGGTAAAAGAAAACCATTGAGTACATGAAAATTACTGATATGTAGGTGCAATGGTGCAACGTGTTGGATGGACGCTGCATGAATTTCATAAAAAAATTTCACCATATCGCAACCGAGCAGCTCAAATCACCATGTGTATACAGACAATCAACTTGCGGACTCTGAGGCATTAAAGAAATCACAAAAGTGACGGAAGGGTGGTGGCCATTAACCAATGACTTGCTTTCCACTTCAGTAATTTGCGAGAGAGTCTTCTTCTGCAACTTCTACCCCATACCTCTCACCCGTGCCTTCCATGTTCAAGCACACAGCACCACAGTGCGCGCTTGCTCTTTGTCTAATTTTTTAAAGATTAAGCCACCATGGCAGCGCTTAATAAAGTGAACAATGTACATTTGTACCTTCCATCTGCGGCAAAAAGGGTGCGCAGGATAAGCAATAATAGTAGCAGCAATAGCGGAACGGTCGGTGTTGGTTTTGGTTTTAGAGATTTAAATAGTGAAATCTCTCTCCCGTGGATGTAGCCTGTAGGTAACCTCGAATATTTTGGTTAGTGAATCATGTAAAATCTCGTGTTCCCTTTTTTTGTATTGTTTGATTTGGGTGATTTCGGTTAGTGAACGAAGGCTCTTGGATTGGTTGTTGTTGCTGCAGTGCTGGTGCTGGTGCCGCCACGAAGGCTCTGTTGCTGGCTTTCTGCTGCCATGGCGAGAACCAACGGATCAGTGGCCCTCAACAGTAGTAGTTGCGGTGAAAAAGGAGAGAAATTCTCGGTTGGATTCAGAGATGGTTGGGGGCTACTAACTTGCGCATATTTCGGTATGATTTTCCCCAATTTCGGCTCCCGTAAAAATTTGGCTTCTCCTCCTCCAAAAAAAGCGTTATCTTCTTCTCCTCCTCCTCCTCCTTCTTCTTCTTCTTCTTCTGGATTCAAAGAAGGCCGTTCGGCCGACATGGGTTCTGAGAATAAAGACTACCGGAACGACAAGGACTGTCTGCCGTCGTTGCTGTTGAACCGACAACAAGCACAATCTCTTACATTGTTTACATTGCCTACAATCTTGACGCTTGGTCGCGTTGCCGCTGTGCCGCTCCTCGTTTGGAGTATGTTTCATCTTTGTCTTTCTTGTTCAAATAAAATTCATGGGTTCTCGATGCAACGATCCATTTTTCTGTATTTCTCTGTATCCCTGGCCTTCTTTCTGTTTTGGTTGAAAAAGTTTTGAATG
The DNA here is from genome assembly GCF_041222555.1 of Hakea prostrata. Classification (NCBI taxonomy): domain Eukaryota; kingdom Viridiplantae; phylum Streptophyta; class Magnoliopsida; order Proteales; family Proteaceae; genus Hakea; species Hakea prostrata. The sequence goes on from NC_142601.1 coordinate 3,926,195, forward strand.
TGCGAGGAAGGAGACGTTTAGGGTATTCTTTTTGAGTTGCATTTATTGAATTTCATATTTATGATCCAAGTTTGTCTACTTGGGTGAAAAGAACTGAAAAGGATTCTATCCCTTTTCAAATTTTGAACTTTTCTACTCCTGATGTGCTACCATTTTTCTTTAATGATGATACATGTCTCTTCCGTTGCATGCTCACAATTTGATTCTGCTGATTGAAATGCAACCTGCTAGTGGCCTAGTGCAACCAAGAAAAATAAAGAGCTAAGGTTTCTTGTTCTTTTTTTTTTTTCTTCCTTTTCCTTCCTGGAAGGCTGGAAATCACGACAAAATCTTCGTAGGGTTCAAAAGTTGTTATTTGTATACATTGAATTATCCATATTTAAAGATGTAATTTTAAAGTTTAAATAGGAGATGTAGGGTTCATACAACTTAGTATGGAGACTATTGATACCCAAATCCAATATTGCGTTAGGTTATCGTTTCTATCTTCTTGGTTTTGGGGACGTCCACAAGATTGTTTTCCAATACCAATTTGATGATATACTTTATTGTCCTTCATCCAGAAGATTGTTTCCAATTTGATGATCTGCTGTTGCTCGCTTGCTCTTCCTCCAGATGATTGTTTTCACTATCTGCTGTTTCACATTGATTCATTGTCTTGCTCTCTCACTTCAAGGTTGAGATTGAGTTAGGTAAATCGGTTAATTAACTAGTTTCTATCCCCCTCTTCTTGTCCCAGCAAATATAAAATCATCAAAGTGCAAGCTGACTGATTTATGAATATGGTGGACAGCTATTCTTATTTGTGTCTTTTTGCTTGAGACTATCCAAGATGAGGGCAAATTATCAGGAATTGTATAATTGACTAATTGATTTGCTGATTTATTTCTAATTTGACTAAATGTGCCAATTCTCTTTTTGACAAAAAAGGTTTCAGTTACTGCATTATGTTCTGAATTGGTCTCTTTGCCCCAAGAAAGGAAGTGTGTTGAAGATCATGTTATAATCCATTTTCTTCTAGGCATGTTCTTTAGAAGAATCATCAAAGTGCAAGCTGACTGATTTATGAATATGGTGGACAGCTATTCTTATTTGTGTCTTTTTGCTTGAGACTATCCAAGATGAGGGCAAATTATTGGGATTTGTATAATTGACTAATTGATTTGCTGATTTATTTCTAATTTGACTAGATGTGCCAATTCTCTTTTTGACAAAAAAGGTTTCAGTTACTGCATTATGTTCTGATGGTCTCTTTGCCCCAAGAAAGGAAGTGTGTTGAAGATCATGTTATAATCCATTTTCTTCTAGGCATGTTCTTCAGTGGATTCTTCTACCAGTCATTAACTTTAACTTGATTGCAAAAACTTGGGAACCTAGGACTCGTGGGTAATTTGTGGTGTCTTTTGAGGCATAATGGAACGTCCAATAGTGTTCATTTTCTTGGCAGCATTGGAGAGAATGATTGTTGGCCTACATGAAGCTACTATCTACCATTTGATCATTGATGGGGTTTAACTGTAGTTATTGGATGAAAAACATTTTTGAACTTGAAGTCGATGGAGATACTTGTTATTTAATTGTGAAGATGGGATCTATACGTCACAACAATATCTCATTTCAATGGAGAGCGAGATTATGCAACTCTATGACAGATTGGTTTACTAGAAGAGATGGCGCTTGGTGAAATTTGTTATATGAGGGGCACCAATTGAAGAATAAAATTAGGAATGATGCAGTCAATGTTTTTATTTTCTGATTAGTTGTAATAGTAATATATGTTATATAAATGTGTACTTATATGCTTTAGGATTTTCCTGTACTGATGTTCTATCTCTGTATTTTCTAGTTCCTGCAATGCATTGTGATTTGTTGTTGCAGTGCAGCTGCCATAACTAGTTAAGACAATCATATTTTTCTTCAATAATGCTGGAGTAGAGAGGCAATTTGTGCCTTTTACAGACCTTTCAAAATCTTGGAGGTTGTTTTCTGGTCGAATCCTAAGCTCTCTAAAGCTGAACAAAGATCAGTCATTTACCGGGTTGCTGCCTTTTGTTGGTTGAACTAAATCTGTGGTTAACCCCACAAAAAAGAAAAAGGATAACAAATTCTTGCTATTTATTGAGGCGGGGTGGGACAGTGTATTGCTTAACAGTATACCTGAGTGAGATTAGGAGATTAAACATAGCAAGTCGTTTAATGAGATAATGACATCTCTAAGATTGCCGCTCCTAGTCTATTACTATATTTGCTTTCCTCTTTCTGCTTCTATCAAGTTATTGATAAAATAATGATATTTTCTATGATCGTTCACATTCTCTGCATATATAGTCCTTAGTTTTTCTGTATATGGATGCTGGTAGATTATGCTGAAGAACTGCTGGTTATAATTGTTGTTTAGCTAGTAAGAGTAGTGCTTTCTTTTCAAGATATAGAATATAAATCCTTCAGCTTTTAATGGATTTCTCCCTTCCACACCCACCCTCCCTTTTGGCTGTTGAAATTAGAGCTTATGTGTGATTCCATGATTATCTATGGGTTTGGTGATTGCGAAGGTATAGAGTATGTTAAATGTTTAAATTTTTTTCGCTTCTTTTTGTATTTGATCTTTTGCCTAGTTTAATGCAGTTACCACTCTCTGAAATCTCTATGTTGATGTAGCTAATATATTGAATTTGTTCAGCATTTTATGTGGATGATTGGTGGGGGAAAAGTGCGACAACCATTATTTTCATTGCTGCTGCAATTACAGATTGGCTTGATGGTTACATTGCCCGGAAGGTACTCAACTTCTGATTGATCCTCAGTTCCACAGTTTGTATGATGATGTTTCCATTGCTGTCATTTTATTTCATTCTAGTCTCTTGAACGTTCCTACTTTTCAGATGCGATTAATCACAGCATTTGGTGCATTTTTGGATCCAGTCGCTGACAAGGTTCTTGCTTCTCCCTATAATCACCCCCACCACCAAAATAAATAAATAACTAAAAGAAAGAAAGAATAAAGAAATTTGTTGAGCTAGTTGATTCTTACAAGGCATGGTTTTCAGGTCAAGAAAAAGAGAAAAGAAAGGAAAACCTTGAAACATTTATGCTTGTTTTCCTTTAATTATTTTGTTCATTGATGCAGCTTATGGTTGGCGCGACATTGGTGCTATTGTGTACCAGACCATTAGAAGTTGCTGCGATATTTGGAGAAATACCATGGCTACTGACAGTACCTTCAATTGCCATAATTGGTAGAGAGGTGATTCCCTGATTACTTTTTCATATTGTATTCTCATGACACTGCTTTGATGAGTAAAGCAGAAATTCTTTTGGCTCCAGGATTTTTAGTTGGCAATATAATCAACCAGAGATTTTGTTACCAACAATGACGAAAATTGAATATATAGAGTTGTAGTGGATTTTAGATGTCAACAATCAGAATATGTTAATATATGCTAATATACATACCACAATAATGGATTAGAAAATTTGACCTGGTTGCAGTAATTTAGCTGTGGAAAAAAATAACCATTTGAAGAAGATATATGAAAGATATGACTTGAGAATCACACACAAGCATTGATTAGCATCCAAGTGACCCACTAGGCAGCAACTATATTGAACAGCCATTCATATGTTCTCTATAGACTTGAAAAAAACATTAGTTTAGATTTTGATTATTCATTTTCCTTCCTTTTATTTTGGGATCGGTTGTAATCTTTCTCTTAGTTTCGATCTACATTTCCGCTGTTACTGTAGAGTGATTTTCCACTACACTCTACATTTGATTATTCTATTGGTATCATTTTCCGCACTCTGATTTTGTTCTTGATTATATTATTGTAAATGTGGGAGGTTGATTTCCTCGATACTAGTCTTTGGGGCTGTGGATCACACACTCGGGTATGCCAGATAGGGTACCGGCTGGGTGGATGTGACAGAGTGGTATCACCTTATTCATAGTAAAATCCATATGCTTACTAGCTGATACTCCCCAAATACAACTCAGATCATGACTAGAATTAGTGTAAACCAACTAGTAATCAAATTGGCTACTTAATTGACCAATACTTGACTTAGAACTACTCCTAAACGAACTCCGGTTGTTTGAAATCCTAAACCAAGTAGAATGACATGGCGACAGAAAGTCAACTCATAACAGAACTGGATTTGTAGATTCCTAGTCCAACATGAATTATGACACATAAACATTGTTAAGATGGGAGAACAAACTGGAAACAACAATAACCCAGCCTTACCCACATAAATGGGGTTAGCTACATGGATACGGCTAAGACAAAACTTCAAAAGAAAGGGAACTCAACAACAATAAGAAGTGCTACTCAAACAATCTAACTAGAGCTGGCTATAGGGATCATTACCCGCCAATGGACACTATTTGATGTCATACATGAGGCAAGGCCTAAACTATGCACGTCTCTCCTAACTGCTTCTCCTAGGATCATCCTAGCCCTTCCCCTGAGAACTTTCTGATCAACGTAGTGTGAGGTGGAATCACAAACAATATGAAATCTTCCACAAAAATCAGCATCTTGAATATTCACTGCTTCATGTGGAATATTTTCCTTAACAATAACAACCTCATCTAGTATCAAAGCTGCAGTCTGCCTTTACTATCTTCTTTGAGTTCTAGAATCTTATCTTCCTAGTTTCAACACATAATTTTCTGCTTGTTGAATTTCTTTCTTAATATCTTCCTGAATTGTCTCCTCTTTGTGTTTTCACTTACTCAACTGTAAGCTTTGGTTCTTGAAGTGAAGGAAAATCTTCTACCCTGGAAAGAACTTGATTTTCACCTTGAACCATTGATTCCTCTATGATTTCTATCCCCTCGTCCCTTCACAATCCAAAGCAAACTTGCATCAGAGAACTAGATTCCCCTTTGTTTTCTCGTCTAAACTGATAGGCTTCTCTGCTTTAACTATTTCCTTCATTCTTTCTTCAGTGATGCAAAGTAGAGGTCAAATTTTAGACTTCCAACAATCCCCAGTTAGCACACTGAATTTTGTTGATGAATGCTTCAGGTTGTTTTATTCTTCAAAAGCCTCGTCATAGTAATCTTGTCAAAGGTTGAGCTTTCTATGGATGTGTTTATGCTCCAGTTCGAGTGAAAGTGCAAAACTTTGAAGGTTCGGTGTGTACCATTCATGGAACGAGTTCCTCTATTGTGGATTGTCTTTACTTCTTCTTTCCTGGTTGGCCTAGGTTACCATGTTTAGTTGTTTTACTTTCCTAGTCTGAATAGGAAAGCTTCTATTGTAATACCATCTCATCTTCTTCCCTTCATCTTTTTTTATCACTGGTTCCATACCCTGATATTGATACAAAATTCTCTTCCCCTGGTTAATATATATAAATCACTTTTTTAGCTTCCTTATTAACTAGGAAACCATTTGTTTTAGGTTCTGATTATTTGCAGCTCTGTCTACTCTTTTGTTTTTTTTATAATAAAATTACAGAACTGCCTTTAAACTTTTAATTTGAGTTGTTTAACACTTGGGTGGTCCTGTAGTGACCTGTGACCCCAGCACCAACCTGCCTGTTTTTGGAGAGTGCCAACTTGACTCAAATAGTTACTTAGTAAAGAAACAAAAGCTTTAACTGACTAGCATTCTTTCTAGACTAAATTAATTTGATTTCTGAGGCACATGTGCCCCACATGATGTGCAGAATTAAGATCCCAAATATGGGCTCATAAAAGAAGTGCATTACATTAATAAACCCAAACATAAAGGTCCCATGGTCGATGGTCCCAGCTATGAGCGAAAATAAAGTCTTATGAGGCTTGGACAATCTTTAGTCTTTAGTGCTTCACTGATGGTGCACCTCCATTGGAAACAAGAGGCTTTAAGATTAGTATATTGAAAACTGAGTATTCAATGTGTAACTCTAATCAGAGAGAGAGATACTGGAAAATGTTATATCAAATATCTAGGGTCTATCATACATAAAGAAGGTGAAATAGATCATATGATTCACACAGAAAAGTGGGATGGATGAAACTAAAAGGGTCTGGCTGGAGTGTTGTGTGATCGAATTTCATCATTTCATAGAAGCAAACAACTTGTGTTCCTTTAATGCTGCAAGGTAAGTTTTATAGGACTGGTATCTGATGTGCTATGATGTGTGGAGGAATGTTGGGAAGTTAAGAAATACCCGAAGCTGATGGACGTGTTGCGAAACTAAGAAGGAAAAAGTGAGCATTTGCAAGGTTGCAAAGAATAACATGCCCAGTCTGGGCCTTGTGATAAGTATGTCCAGATAGAGCTGTTGGAGGTCAAGTGTCAATGTCATTGACATCATGTAGCTACGGTTTTCCTGTTTTCCGGGGTATTGTTGTCCTGATGCTTTCACCTTACACTTAAATTTTTCACTAACTGAACTTTCAATATTTCATCATTTTTCATTTTTCTTCCTTTCTTTGTTTTGGAAGGACATGTAGCCAACCCCAGCTAGTTGGGAGAAGGCTTTGATGTTGTTGTGGCTGTTCCTGGTTTGGTGTGTTCCCTTCATCCTCATTCTTCTGTCGACATTGTTTCTGATGAACACTTCAGTTGGTCAAAGATCAGTGACTTTTTTCTTCTTGACCAACCTTATAAATGCTCAAACTTTCTACATAAACCCACATCCCCCTTCTCTTTTTAAGATTGTTCCTGCAGTAATTGTTGGTGCTTGTTCTTGTGATAGTTTTTTTAAGATTTTTATATCATTAGAAGGTATCTCAATGGTTAATTGCTTTCCCTTTTGTTTCCATAGATAACCATGTCAGCAGTAAGGGAATGGGCTGCTACGCAAAATAGTAAATTTCTCGAGGTTCTTTTGCACCCATATCTCTCTACCATCTCTTACCATTTTGCATAACCATTGGATGCTAATTGTTATTAGAAAGTTTGACTTATCAGGCTGTTGCTGTAAATAATCTTGGGAAGTTGAAAACAGCTACACAAATGACTGCACTAACTGTGCTCTTGGCTACACGAGACAGCAGGTAACACTATAGTATAATAGTATTTCTTAATGCGTAATCATGGAGGAAAGAAAATTTCTGATATTGGATGGTGAAAATTCTTTAATTAGTTTCCTCTTTTTTTTTTTTTCTTTTCTTTTCAAATTACAGTCTAACAGGGTCAGGAATGCTAGCTGTCTCTGGTATTATTCTGCTTTATATCTCAGCTGGACTTGCTGTGTGGTCATTGGCTGTGTACATGAGGAATATACGGAGAGTATTGCTGAAGTAATTTCGTCATCTATTCCTAAGGTTGGTCATGAGAGGGTTATTACTCTGGGTCCATGCTAGAATCATTTCTGGATTTCTTCTTTTAATTGGAGTAACCCAGTTTGATGACAAATCTGTACTCGATCTGTGTCCACGGAAGTAGGACTTCTTCAGATAAAATAGCTGACAGGGAAGCTGCTTCCCCAGTAGTCGCAATATTTTAGATTAGTTTCCATTGAAACTGGCCTGGAGGAGTGGATAATCCATATTTTGGTTGTTTCACTTTCATTGATTAAGAAGTGAGGATTAGGGCTGACAGTAGGATGTGTAACAGTCTCAAAAGTTTTTATTCTGGAGTAAGAAAGGTTCACCTTCATACCATTGTAAGATAATTTGGATGTTCAGTGGAAGGCATTATCTGGAATTTGTTTGGTTGTAATGGCAATTGGTCGTGGGAAGTGGTTTCTTCATCATGGAGGGTCTTCAGCACATCTGCTTGCCCAGAATAGTTCTTTTAGAGCATTGTCACTGCCATCTTATGTGGAGAAAGATCGAGTTCATTTAATAGGCCTATAATTGTTGAAGATCTTTGGGAAGGTGTCAATAGAAATTGAATTAATTGTGTATGTAAACAAGGATGATTAAATTAAACATACTTAAGATTATCTTGCTGTAGGTAATATTGGGATGAAATTTAGTTGTAGCCTTTATGGCAGGAAGAAAAAAAAAGTAGGAGGAAGAAAGCATAAAGCAGATTGAATTGTTTAATATTTTTGGGTCTTCTCTGTTTTCATATGGATTCATTGGCATTTTCTTGTTCAGCCTGCTTTAACCTCTTTATTTCCATTCATGATGAAGAGGTTGTTGATGCTGTCGTAGAGCACTGAGTTCAGCCAATGCCAGTATTCAGTTTTTAGAGAAATGGAAAAAATGGGATTGTTACCCAGCTTAAAAACCACTTCGGCTGTCCTGCCTCAGCCCGCCAATTCCCTTTTTTAAGCTTTCCAACAACATCCATTTGAGTAGTAAGGTGATCTGCTACATTGTTTCCCTAAGTGTGTGATTGAAGATGATGTTAGCGAAGGTTGAAGCAAGCTTCCTTGAGTCATGAATGATTGATCTTAACTTCCAGCTTGCTTGTCTCCTATAATAATCTTATAATAGATTCATATCTTGAGCCAAGATCAAGGCTTTCTTTAATTGCCAAGGCTTCAGCTACCATTGCTGACTGATCTCCACAACAGTCGTGAAAACAGAGAATCATTCATTCTTCCATGAGTATCTCTAAGAATTCCCCGGTAGCCTGCCTGAAATGAACTGTTTGCTGTTTCAGTCTTGACCCATCCACATTTAATTTTAGCCACCTCTCTTGTGGAGCTTCCCATTTGATCGTTAAAATTTCCATTTCAGGATTCTCCCCCTGTTATCCAACTGCTGCTGCACCCATTTGAACTATTCCTGTTGGACTTGTGATGGGTCTCCCATATGGCATTGTTGTAATCAAGCCATATTATCCACAAAGCCTGGTGCAGAAGGAGGTTTTTTGCTGCTCTTGAGTGCTTTGTATGAACACATCATAACCTGACGTTGTTTTCCGAGAACGCTCTTGATTTTACACCCCTTTGCTATGTTGTTGACACTTTGCCAAGTATAACCTTCCAAATGAATTTCTGAACTTTGGGTAGTAGATGTAGGTGCCAAAGTTTTAACCCAACCTTTGGATGTTGTTCTTCTTGGTTCTTCAAACCCAACTTGTAAGAGACCAAATGATTTTATCTTCTAACTCAAAACTTGGTAAAGGAACTTTCAGAATTGCATTCTCAAATTCTGGGGCCACCATTGTTTTATAAGATCTCTGTTCCATGTTCTTTGTTGAGCATTGATGAAGAAAAAAAAAACTTTAGATGGTGCATCCAGAAGGAGAGCAAATGGAGCTTTTAGTGATGGTAATGTTTTATCTGGGATCCACTACTCTAGCCTCGGATTGATGTTTTCACCATTCCTAATAAGATGTAACAGTCCTCCTCATGTCAAAAAAAGGTTCTTTGCATGGGATACGAGGGCAAAAAACTTCGTTTTGCTAAATTGGCAAAATTACTTTTTATTTTATTGTTTCGGTTGATTAAAATGATTTCTTTTCTTTTTATCTTTTTCTATCCCTTTATTTTCATCCTCTTAGTATCAAATTCATTATGTGTCATTTGGTGTATTCTAGATTTCTTTATTTTCTTATATTGAGGTGAACCAGAGTAAAATCTTTCTTTTTCTTTCTTGTTTTCTATTCGATTATGTGTGATTTGATCATTCTGATCCTATTTGAAGACTAACGGTATTAGGGATAATGGATTTGACCGTTGAATTAATATTAAAAGGTACTCTAAGGGGTGGGATTGAATTTTTTTTGATAAAAAAACACCTCTAATCAATTTAACAGTTTCGTGTAAAAGATAGAAGAAAAAAAAAAAATTTTCATGTAATCATGTTTAAGGGTGTCAATTAGGTATCGAAACCGTTTAAATGTACCGAACCGTGTCATTTAAAACTATATCGTACGGCACCGTTTCAAATTCGGTAGGGTATGTACCGAAAACCGTTTCTCGATCACATTTTGGTATGGGTCCTCTACCCATTTCATCCGTTTTGGGTTTTTGTGATTTTCTTTTCAACTTATACCCTAACATTTGCTTTGCCTTTGTTCCATGCTTTGAGCTTCATTTTGTTTTTGGGCTCCTTGTCTGCTTGGTGGTATCTTGTCTTTGTATCTCTATTCTCTATTTGGTTCTGGTCGTTTTCTCGGGTAGTTGTTTCTGGATTTTCCTGCAGCCTCATTTGACGTTGATTATAGGTTGGGCCTGCTAGCCCACTCGTTTTGTCGCCCTTTGCATCGGTGTGAATCTAGGCATGTGTTGAGATCCGTCTTTTGTTTGCATTGCAATAAACAATCTTTATTTTATATTAATTTCACGGATCTCCTTTAGTATTTTATGATGAACAGTAGTTCAGGTATCTTATATGTGGGTTTGGGGGGGGCCTTTGATTAGATAGCTTTCTCATATCGTCATGCCGTTTTTTTCATCCGATTTTATCCGATTATTCGCCCGCTTTTTAATTTGTTTTCATTCGTACGTATAATATCGGTTGATCGGTCCGTTACGGGCGCCGAATTGACACCTTTATTTGTTTTTGGTTTTGGTGTTTTGGAAACAATTTTTTTTGGTAATCGTTTTGGATTATTAAACCAACTAAAGCTTCTCTGGACTTGGATTGAAATACCGAGTGGTTTTTTTCCCCGACGATTTATGTTCCATTCTCGTGTTATTTCTTGACTTGATTGAATTACGGTTTATGTAATCATGTTTCTGATCCCTGTTATTCAAAAGATAGAATGAGATTTCGTATTTAAAAGCTTCTGTTCTGGGTGCCGGAGCAATTTGCAGAAAAAGGACCTGATAAATTACGGGTTTTTGAATTCTCGCCATGAGTGTACAAAATCCCACCGCAGATATAATATAACTTTAGGTGGAATTTAATGGAGCTTAGTCCAGTTGGGAGATGACATTCAACCATCCTCGTTAAGGGGATGAGGATAACGAAGCCTCTGAAAAATCAACTATCAACTGTCGATGTCACTGGGCGTGTCCAACGAGCTCTCTCAAGCTTGTATCGCTCCGATGGAATGGATTATGGTGCTTATGGTCACCTCATACAACACTGCACCGATCACCGCCTCGTTCGCCCAGGCAAGCAAATCCATGCCCGCATTGTTCTTCACTCCGTCATCCCTGACAACTTCCTTGCTTCAAAACTCCTCACTTTTTACTCAAGGTCTGGCTTTCTTTTCGGAGCCTTCAAGGTGTTCGATAAAATTCCCCACAAAAATATATTTTCATGGAACGCAATGCTTATTGCATGTTCCTTACACAACAAACATGAAGAAACTCTCAAGCTCTTCTCTTCTCTAGTTTCGTCTTCAACAGCCACTCTTGTACCCGATAATTTTACGATTACCTGTCTTCTAAAGGCCCTGTCAGCTGTGCTTCCGGATTCAGGTTTGGGTATGGAGATTCATTGTTTTACGCTTCGACATGGGTTGGAGTCTGACATCTTTGTGCTGAATGCTATAATAAGTTTCTATGCTAGGTCCGGAAATTTGAACCTGGCTAGGAAATTGTTTGATGGGATGCTACATAGAGATATTGTGTCTTGGAACTCCATGGTTTCTGGTTATTCTCAAGCTGGAATGTATGAGGATTGTCTGAGTCTTTATGGGGAAATGGAAAATTTGCCTGGTTTGAGACCTGATGCAGTAACGGTGGCAAGTGTCATGCAAGCTTGCGCTCATTTGAAGGAACTTGCCTTTGGCATGAAAGTTCATCAGGATGTATTTCGGAACGGAATTGAGCTGGATGCTGTAGTCTGCAATTCCATCATTGGGATGTATGCAAAATGTGGGAGTTTGGACTATGCTAAGGAACTACTTGAAGAGATGACTGAGAGGGATGAAGTTACTTATGGCTCAATGATTTCCGGGTACATGCTTCATGGGTATGTTGATGAAGCAATGGAGTTATTTTTGAAGATAGAAAACCCCGCATTGAGTACATGGAACGCTATGCTTTCTGGTCTGGTTCAGAATAATCATCATGAAGGCATTCCTGAACTACTGCTAAAGTTGCAAGCTGCAGGCCTCAGACCGAACTCTGTGACACTTTCAAGTGTTCTTCCCACCTTTTCATATTTTTCAAACCTAAAGTACGGGAAACAGATCCATAGTTATGCCATTAGGAATAACCTTGATGAGAACGTCTATATGGGTTCAGCCATAATTGACACATATGCAAAATCTGGGTTTCTCCGGGGGGCTCACAAGGTCTTTGAGCAATTGAGGACTAGAAGTTTGATTGTTTGGACTGCTATAATCTCGGCATATGCAGCGCATGGGGATGCAAATTCTGCAGTTTCCCTGTTTAGAGATATGCTCACGAATGGGATCCAGCCTGACTCGGTCATATTCACTGCAGTATTGGCGGCTTGTGCGCATGCTGGAGTGGTTGATGAAGCTTGGAAAATCTTCAATACTATTTTGTCAGGGTTTGGAATCCAACCTACAGTTGAGCATTACGCTTGCATGGTCGGAGTGCTTAGTCGTGCTGGAAACCTCTCTGAAGCAGCTGAATTCATTTCCAAAATGCCTATCGAGCCAAATGCTAAGGTATGGGGTGCATTGCTCAATGGTGCATCAATTTCTGGGGATGTTGAACTTGGCAAATTTGTTTTCAAACAATTGGTTGAGATTGAACCTGAAAACACTGGGAACTACATCATTATGGCAAATCTATATTCCAGGGCTGGGAGATGGGATGAAGCTCAGAGGATTAGAGAAAAGATGAATGTAACAGGGTTGAATAAAACCCCTGGTTGTAGCTGGATAGAAACGAATGGTAGACAACAGACTTTCATTGCTGGGAATGTGTTAAACTGGATGGCAGAAGAGATTTATGAGATGCTTGAAGGATTAACTGAGTTGATCAGAGAAGAAGGTTATGTGCCTGTAAATGAGTTACACGAGGAGTGTTTATAGTTCACCATGAAATTCAAACATTGATAAATATGAAATAATTTTAGTCTTTCAAACTTCTCAGAGGCAGATTCTGCTTTGGATCTCATCCACCTATGAGATACTTTATTTGTCAAAAATATAGTCCTTTAAAGCAACAATAATCTTGATCCATGTGTTAATCAACAGTATATCAAAATCAGCTTATAGGTGAAGTGCTTAAGACTAAGAGTGTCCAACTTTATTTTTTTGGCAGTGGGGTGGGGCTGTGTGGTGGAATTCAGTTATTGCTGTTGATCTTGATCATTGAAATGGGGGCTTTGACAGGATGTTTTGGGAACACAGAAACTAGGTACTGGGTAATTTGGTGAAAATTGAAATCTGAGAGCTGCTTGGGGATCCGTAAACAATCTTTTTGTTACATCAAATGATGTGTTGTCCACAGTAATTGTTTTGTAGTTCGAATTTCTTGAACATGATTTAGTTAAAATCTGAGTTGTATCAGTGTTGTTTCAGTAGACAGTCCATTCAATAGGTGGGAATTCAATGTCACCATTAGGCTTTTCATTCTGTTGGGATCCGTGAATTTTTTATACATCAAATGTCTTGTTGGCTAGAGCCAGCTGTTTTGTAGTTCGACTTGAACATGATTTATTTAAAATCAGGAGCTGCATCAGTGGTCTGATTACTGAGCCACGGCCCCAGAGATCTAAATTTCCACTCTCTGGTGTAGTGTAAATTGATTCTACATTGACAGGTTCAGCTCTTGATCTGTTACTGAGGTTGATCTTCTAATTAGTGCTCTTTTTGGTAATTTTTTTGATAGATATTCCTAGACTTCAAGTTCTTGGGTAACAGAAAGGATATGTAAATCTCTCGAAGATTCTTCCTACCAAACCTTTGTGTACAGATGAAGTGAACAATGTTAGGATCTCCAGCTTGAATTTCATAAATATTTTATTGTCAATTTACTCGAATTAGAATTCATACTAAATGAACTTTCATGATTGAGCTTGCTGAGTGCAGTGTGATGGGCGACAAAATGCCCAATAAGTGCTGTGGAAGTTTGAGCTTTCGCAGTTTCTTCAATAATTTCTGCCTTTTGAGGGACTTTTTATGGGGGAGAGGAGCAAAATATACTTTTCATCAGTCATCCATGTGAGCCCACCATCTCTCACTCACACTTTGTCTCCTTCGAAGTCACATACACACACTCTCCCTGTCTTCCACACAGTTACAGACAAAATCCAGGAAGAGAACAAGAAGAAAGAGGTGCCAGAGAATGAGAGGCTAACATCAATAAATGACCAATTGAGGATTATCAAATATATGTGCAAGCCATGAAAAGAAAACGACAGGAAGAATGCTCCAACCAGTCATATTTTTGGGGACACAACATCTCCACCTCCTCTAATCTTCATAGGCTAATTTTCTCCTGTCCGAATGAGAATTGAGAGTTTGGATCACCTCCCCGTCAGAGGAGTACATACTGTTCTTGTGGTGTTTCTCATTACATAATAAGAGTGAGGTCCAACATCTGAATTATTTCATTACTATTCATGTGAGCCCCACATCTTGTGTGGTAAAAAAATGTGAGGAGCAGTATGTGCTTTCCCAACGTAAAGGTGATTTGAACTAGAGAATTGAACAGGCAACAGGAAAGCTCTTCGGGATCAGATAAGTGTCTTCCATGTTCCTATAAAAGCCACACATTCTCACTTATATATGGTCAGTGTCAAACACACAGATGCAAAGTAATTGCTATGGAGGAGGAGGAGAAAATCTTGGCAGCCATCTCCACCCTCAACACCCTCCAATTCTCCCATCTGATAAATTCTGTGACATCGGAGTTCTGGCGTCAACAGCACCATCTCTTCTCCCTCCTGCAATCTCCCACTCGCTTCCCACTAACTCTTCACCATCTCCAAACTCTCTCACTTCACCAGAAAACTCTGCTAGTTGCTCGTTATCTGCTTTCCATGCTCACACACCTCACACGTTTCTTGGAAACCAACATACCAAACACATCCACTGCTCTCAGATTGAAAGACCTTGATGCTGCCTTGCTTCTCATGCTCCTTTGCCAAATCCACCAACAAGTACCCCAAGCTTTACAGAGGTTATCTCCAGCTCAATGGCGAAGTGTTCTCATGGATTACCACGTGGGTATTAGCTTGACGACTCTGGGTGGCCTTGGAGGGTCTAGTAGTGCAGTTTTGACTCCGTTTATCGATGTCGCGACAAGGTGTCGGACATTTTTAGAGGCAGCAGGTTGTAGGGAAGAGAAGGAGAGGGAGGTAGCGGCGTCGGTAGCAGCGGTTGTGGCGTTGCCATCGGTGGAGTTGAGTGGTGGCGGGGTAGAATGTGTCATATGTAGGGAAGAGATGAGAGAAGGGAGGGAGGTGTGTGAATTACCATGTGATCACTTGTTCCATTGGATTTGTGTGCTACCATGGCTGAAGAAGAAGAACACTTGTCCTTGTTGCAGGTTTCAGCTTCCCACAGATGATGTATTTGGTGAGATTCAGAGATTATGGGGGATTATCGTAGCCAAGAGTGGAATGCATTCTTGTGAATAGCAAATCCAATTCCAATATCAGATGCAAATGGAAACTTTCTTTGTATTATTCCTTTTAAGACGTGTAAGAAAGAAAAAATGATGACATCTATACTGTATGATAATAAGATTTGGGCTTTGATGAGAATACTGAGATATACAGATCATTAGTTTGCAAATTTCGAATCTATTTATGTGGTTTCTTCTAAATAAGTTGTTGACGATTGAATGTTCATAAATCCATCTGCTGCTAAAATGCAAACAGAGAAACGTTCATAAGAATCAGAATCTCCGGTTGTAGGGCTTGTTTTATTCACACTGCAGATTTTCTTAAGAGATCAAGCTGCATCAATGTATGTGTATCAAAACAGAGCATTATCTGCTTTTTCATCCAAGCGAATTTGGTGGCATTAGACATACCTACAATGGCTAGAGATTCTTTAAAAGCAAAATTTTGGAGAAGCAAGAAGTGCAATTCTGCACCGAAGGCTTTCAAGAATGTGCATTATACACCTTAGTAGTTTTCGTGTGGAACTTCTGTAATTGTGACGACGGGATTGAGATCAGTTTACAAATCTCCAGCTATAACTTTTCAGCCATTCAATCTTTTCATCCCTGAATGAACCAAAACATTTTGACCAAATTAAAGGTAAATTTAATAATTCAAAGGCTTCAGAAGGTGCAACAACTCTGATGGTGCAATTTTCAGAAGGTGAAACAGCTTTGTAGATAATAAAATGAACCTTCTCTTAGTGTCACAAGACAGTCGCTTCTTCAAAAAAGCTTCATACATAATTCATGCAAAAAGGTGAAGGAGTGCAAAGGAGATTTTTCTTATTTCTTCTCTCCTGCATCAAGAATCAGTATCAACCATCCAAGGCGAAGATTGGGGTAATATTCCTACCTGGGACCAACTTTTCCTGCATTGAGAACCAATATTAAACATCCCAAACGAAAGATTAGGGCTAAAATCTATAAATCCTAATAGTTTTTTTCATTGTATGAATGTTTGACATACAAACTCTCTGATCACCCTTTTTTGGGTAGAAGTTCTGAGTATATTGATTATATCATATAGGCTGCGGCTGCTGTTTGGTGAATCAATAAGCGTAATCGTGTCTGATGTGGACAGTCAGTTACTGATGTTAACTACTTCGTCAGTTCATCGACATATTTCTCCGGAAATGCTTAATGACTTGAGAGAACATTCTAAGATTATCAGCTTAAGGGTCGTACAGTCTGCACTCCTGCTGTCAATGAACAAGATGATCTGTTAAGACATTCACTGAAATCCTGTGTATTTAGCCATTTCTTCAGTGTGTTATGGTTCACCTATAAACAGAGGGTGAAGATTCTGAAGTGCCAACCAAAGTATATAATAGACACTAACACCGGAGAAGAAGCAGGAGCAGTGGCTTTGCCAAGCAATTTCAATGACCAGATTTGTGTTCAACAAAGCAACCGATTTCAACCTTTCAAAAATAGACTCTTAGGGAAAAGGCCTAACCCAATCCCTCACCTATTTAACTCAAATTGACTAGGAAGCTAAAATATACTCAAAATAATACTAACTACTGATGTGCTAGTCACCTGCTAACCTAAATTGAACTAGACTCAAATTTGACCACTAGTTCAATGGAACTAAAGTAAAACAACTCAAAATAAAAGCTAAAGAGTCATACCCAACTAAATCACCCATGTTTCAGGTCATTAAGTTGGTCCATTACTAGCTAAACCCATGTGGTCAAATGCCAATAACATGTATAAACCAACCCTAAGCTAGGAAAATGGATGACAATTGTGAAGCACATGTTTAAGGCCCACTCACTAGCACAATCAAAAGCAATAACAAAGATCATTGAGACAGGAGAATAATACCATTTCAACAAAGACTCCAGCAAATACAGCAACCATACAGAATATCCTAAAGAAAACACCATTTCCAGCTTACGGAAAACTCTGGGATGGAGTGTGGGATGTCCACTATAAAAGGGCATACCTAGCGCTTCTGCTAGTACAGGGTCTTCAGATAAGCTTAAAAACAGACTGAGGTATAGGGATTCCTCCCTACACCAGCAACATTATACAGTTGGCTTTTTGAAAGCATGCTTTAGCAATAAACTGCCTCCACCGAATAACATTTTCAATTTATCTTGTCCCTCCGCACTTCTTTTCTTTATCCATATCTAGACTAAACTTCCTCTTCCCTTATCAAACCTTTAGTTCCCTGCTATCTCATAAATCTAAACATATGAAAATTCAACAATAGCCATCGTTTAGACCCAAAATTGGAAACCATAAATCTTATGGAATCATAATCTACAAGATTTCATTGGTCTAACATCCAGCATCTCCAGATGTGTACCTATACTCCAGACAACAACATATAAAAAATAGCTATTCCACCCATTCAACTGGTGTGGCACTATGGCCTTCTAAAAACATTATTTTTCTACCTCTTGTACCTTTCAGAATTGATCTTAATCATTTGAGTTGCAGTACAATACCCTGGACTTAAAGCAGTAACTCAAAGATTATTTGTCATGGAATACCTCAGAAACAGAATCATTTAGCAGAGAGAAAATGGATGTTCAAGGTTGATTACTGAATCTCTTGGGAGTCATTTCCTGAATATATTAGATCCACACCAAAGGTGACTGAAACATCCAAGTGCTCACTAATACATGACAGGTTTTCTTCCCCCCTCTTAATTGAACTGAGAGTTCCATGGCCAGTCATATCCTACAGAAGACTAAATGAATTTCATGAAGGATACCATCAATAACACTACAATCCAGAGATTGGGGAGGAATAAAGTGCAATGTTTTCAATCAAATATTTTTTATAGTGCTTTTACTGCTCTGTGATTATGAAGGCATTTTGTTTACCAGTCATGGAATTAGTCATTCTTAATCTCAAGAATATCATCCAGACAAATTCCACAATGCTTATAAAACTAAAATTCTGAGAGTTAATCAAAGAGATATATATATCATGCCAAAAAGAATAACAGATTTCAACTATAGAAGGACATAACTGGGGGAAACCAACAAGAACAAAAATTTCCCATTGAAATTACATAAGAAAGAGGAATGAAGATGTGAAAAATTGGACTGGGACAGAGTAATTATTATCACAGTTTGGAAAAGTAACTACAGTTACCAGAAGCTAAATTACGCCTTGACTTCTTCTCTTGATCTTCTTGTCTTTCTTGCTGCGCTGCAACTCAGAATAGTTCAACCTTCAAAATTCATGTTCCTCCAGTTATGTCCCTCTTCATCTCTACCACAATTCGAACTCCAGATTCACCTTCTTTACCATTGGCTGCAGGGATAATCTTGTTTCTTGTTATTCTTTCTGTGACTGTAGTTTCCTTCTTTATCAAAATCCTCTCTTTCCGGTCTCCTCCCGCACTGGGGATATTCGTAACTGTGTTCTTCCAAAGAATTAACATATGGACCTCGCTTGGTGGCCTGTTCGCCTGCTTCAGCGTCTATTAAGACTCCGTCTTTCACCACCTTTCTCTGAGAATTTGTGCGTTTGCGGCGGTATCCTCTGAGTTCGTTATGAAACTTAACTAGCTCATCAAAGGCAGCGGAAGAGCGTTTTAGATATACAGAAACGGCTTGCGAAGCTCTAGGATTCTCGTTGATGAATTTTTGTAGAACCGAAGCAGATTTAGAGAGTGAGAGGGGCTTGGAACATTCGTCAATTCCTGCAATCGTCTTCATTATCAGGTAAACATTAATAAGGAGAAAAAGGCAACTACTCTTCTCTCTTGGATTTCGACTGAGACATTCGGAATTGTCCACTTTTCTCTCTAGGGTTTCTGCTACTTGGTTGATTGAGAATTTCTGAACCTACATCGGAGCGACGGCGAACGGCATGGATACTCTGATAATCTGATTCAAGGAATCCGAGTGAACTGGGCTATTGTTAAACCCAACTGGTTTAACCAGCTAAATCAATTTAAACCCAAGTTGAACCAGATCAGTTTGGTTTGATCTCGTCCATGAGTTCGGATCGGGATCAATTTTAACCCAACTGGAATCGGTTGCGGACTCGGCTGTCACCCGATTCATGGGAGAGGAGGGTTGGCTAGGTAGTTTTCGGTAAACTATGGCAATACACATTCATGAGTTCGGGTCGTCAATCCCTCATGTTCCTCTCACACTTCTTCATCACATGTTTTGGAGAGTTCAGATCACCTCATAGTCACGAGAGATGTACGTTCTCCATCGACACTTCTTTACTATAAAATAGAGATGGGGCTCACGTGGGAGTGTGACCCATTGAGAATCCAATTATGGTTATTTTGTGAGTTTAGATCACATACTGTGTGGGGTACACGCACATGTGAGATCTACTACATGGGCGTGGGCCCTACACACTATATATGGTAAAAACGCCAAAATAGCATATAGTTTTCCTTCGACGGAAAAGTGATCTAAACTCTTTTATTGTATGGTGAAGAAGCGTCAAGGGAATACATACATCTCCCATGACAGAGAGGTGATCCATACTCAATTTCGAGGGTGGGGGGGTCCATATCTACCCGCTTGCCACCTATAACATCTTATCAATTCTTAGAGGTGAACGTTTCTCTTAAACACACGATAGAAGAGATATGAAAAAAGCAAATCTTCCACCTGTTGGGATAAAGAATTCCAACCCAAAAGAGAGGAGTAGATCCCACGTTAGCAAGGGGCCAAGGGTAGAGTTGTCACTTCACCCTACCCATCTGAGATTGGTAGGAATTGGACTGGAGAGGTTAAATTAGAGGGGTTCAACTTTAGTGTTGTGCATTAAATGCCCAACATTGTGTTACCTATGGTCAAGATCGAGATCTTGATCCATTTTGGTTTTCACCACCTGCAAAATGAAAGATCGAGATTTGATCTTGACTGATTCGGCTGCAGCAGGTGCTACTCATTAAATGCACAACATTCAAGTTCACTCCAAATTAGAGGCCCTCATGCTACCATGCTTGGGCAGACAAAGCTACAACTGCGTTGCCACTTGCCAGCTTAGAAATGATTACCTTGCCTTGACCCATATAATGGCCAAAATCCTAGATGATGACCAAGATAATTTGCATGTCTAAGCATAGAATCCAATCCCCACAAGGCTTGCGTATGGCCGGGTTGCTTTCTATTATTACTTCAACTCAAAGCTGTGCAAGGGTGTGATTATAATGGTTTAAACAATCAAGCTCTTATCTTCATGTGGCATTTAGTAGCCAATAAGGTTCTCACAACCGTTATGAGAATCATAAGAAAAATCCAGATGCCCATGAGAAGAAAGTTAATCAAGAACAATAATTAGACTCATTTGATCATTTTCACAGAGCATCCAACTAACCTCACCTTGTTCAGCTAGCTTTCCAAACATAACACGTTCCTTTTCCCCTTTTCCATTTTGCTGGTAGTCTCATCCAGCTGGTCCTTGTCATCTTAATGAAACTGTATATTGAAAATGGGCAAACAGCAAAGAAAGAAAAAAAGCATCTCAAAACTAAAGAGCCCTTCCATCTTTGATTGCAAGTCAAGACATAATCAATCCTTCTACCAACCCAAGTTATTGTACAACTATACAACCCATCTCTATTCTGTGTGTAGTAGCAAATGCCATTTTTGGGAAGCATTTTTTCCAAGCTTCAATAATCTTACTTTTCCAGTTTCTTTTCTTTTACAAGTAACATCTGCTTTACATAATTGCAGAAGCTAAGGCTTAGACAAAGGCTATTTTGCCGGGAGTTCAATTGATAGAACCAACCTGAACAAGGAATCTGTTACACAATTTGTAGACCTCGGAACAAAATAGAATAGAAAAAAATCAAAAGATTGTTTCACATCTAAAATATCTTGACAATAGGAATGATCTCAGTTCCCTATTTGGATCTGGAAAACTAGGGTTAGGGCAACTTAAATTAATATACTGATTTGTGCATCCATGGAACAATAGCTTGTTGTTATTGTAACTTCAAGAGAAAAAAGATTACCAAAAATATGAAATCACAGGCAAAACAAACATGGTCTACCTGGTCTGAACAGGCATTGAGTGTGTATTCACCACTGTCTTTGCCTTTCAGGCCTTTCCTTTTTTTGCATTTCTGGGCATTCCCTCATGAGGGTGTAAAAATACAAGCAAGTAGCTCTAGTAATTATACTTGTGTTCAGATTGAGATGAGAACCTTTGCTTTCAACTGTGTCCACTTTGTAGCTTTTGACAAAAGAAAGAACAACAGTAGCTAGTGCTGGGCTGGTCCCAAGTACCAGCTTTGCTTGCCTGCTCTGTCATGGTCAAATTGCTATGAAATGTACTCAGTTTTCTACCCCATCCAACCACTAATCAATATGACCCACCTCATGGGTGACAAATTCTGCACTCAAATGAGCCGGGCTATTACTTGCATGTAGGGTTTAGGGAATTGGGATTCTAAGTTGGACTTGGAACTTCCATTTTTAAGTTGGACTTGGAACTTCCATTTTTGTGTTCCTTTCAACTCTTAAATTCAATCTGATGTGATTCAATCTGTTCCATTAGCTTCAGAGTTTTTAGCACATTGGACAAGTACCTAACATTTGGTTTTAGATATGACATCACGTAAAGAAAGGCTACTGACGTAAATAGCAGATAATATGCCTAATCAGATCCACTAATGTATAAGTTAGAAGGTTTGACCGGTCAAGTAGCTAGCAAATTAGTTCAATGACCATTTAATTGGGTCAAAATTTTTTTTTTCAACTTCATGGTCATTTTACTGACCACCGACTCCACCGTTGGCATTATCAATAAATCACAAGTTCCCTGCAATTAATTACTTTCATGATCTAAGCATCAGAAACGATTTTTGATCCTTCCACCGTTTTTGGCTTTTAACTACTTGTGAAATGTACAGAATGGCAGAGGTTGTTCCTTTGTTCTTGTTCCCGTGATTCATACAAAGTAGTTGAGACTGTTTTAAGTCTTTTTATAAACAGAGGAGGTTGTGTTCCCACTTTTGCAGAGGGGAATGAAGACAAGCAAGGACAGCACGTGACAACTCAGGTTCAAAAAATTTTAAATTTTGAAACCCAGAAATCTGTTCCACTGCTTTCCCAGAAATAGTAAATGGGTTCTGGATCTCTCCAAATGAAATTAATCCAGGGCCATGATTAAGAGCAGAATGTGGTGGGGTTCATCATCTAGTATCAATAAACTTCATCAAGAAGCATTAGATCTGAGATCTGATACATAAAAGCATGATGTGCAGGTTAATTAATCTGATAAGTTGCAGCTGGGAAGAATTGTAGAGAATTAACTGTGGAGTGATACAGTGTTTTTGAAGGGGGAGACTGCATGTTCGAAGCTGACAATGCTTAAAACAAAACCCATTTGATCTTGTTGTTTTGCGAGAGGCAGAGATTCTCCTTTTGAAGATTTAGTTTTTCTTTCTTTACTCCAGTGATCTTATTTTGCTCATATACATTGTCCTTGATCAAGATCTATTCTAAGAAGATTTCTGAAGAACTAATTCAGGAAAAATGCTCACTGGTGATAATGCAGAGAAGAAATGGAGGTGGGTTTCTTAGGATAACTCAGAAATTTATTATTACAAATTTTTTTTTTTTTTTTGCTTTTAATATCATCTCTTTGTTGTGGGTTTTCTCTCAGGGAAAAGAATGTGGAAGGAGACAATGATCTGAGGACTGTAGAGTGCCTGAGAGGAAGATTGCTTGCAGAGAGAACGGCTTCAAGGGTTGCTAAAGAAGAAGCAGAGCTGATGCAGAACAAGGTCTATATCGCCTTTCAATCTTTAGTTTTAATTTGTAGAATTTATACTGAAATTTGACTATAATTACCAATATAATGCTGCAGCTTTTCGTTGTTTATTTGATTTGAGTCTTCCTTACTTGATTGGTTGTCTGTCTACAGTTAATAGAGCTGGAAAGACAACTAAAAGCAGAGATAAAATCAAAGAACAGAGCCGAAAAGAAGCTGAAATTCCTGACAAAAAGATTGGAATCCCTACAACTTCCACCAATTGCAGAACACTCCAGTTCTCTGGAAACCAACCCAGAACTCAAAAATGCAGAAGAAGAAAAACCCAATTCTGAAATTGCAAGCTCAACTAAATGCAACAGAAATGAGGATATTGGAGGTCCGGGTTCAGGAATCACTGATGATTCTTCCTACGACAATAAAGACTGTTTGCAAGAAGAAGCTGGCAAGGTAGATGAGACTGTGTACTACAAAGAGCAGGGGAGTACAAATGATCTGGGTCTCAGGTAAGAATTCAGAAGCAGACCCAAGTAGTTATTTCTAATCTATTCCTCTCTTTGAACAGAATTGCTAATCAATGAATCTGCTTCACTTCTTCAATTTGAAGCAAAGAAGCATTGAATGATGAGAAAGAGTCTATTGGGGAGAACGATTCAGCAGATTACGTGGATAACTCGCTGGCCATAGTTCCAGTGGACATGCCAACAGCTCCCACTGTGTCTCAAGAGCCCAAGATCATCTACAGAGAGAGCGTGGGGGATGTTCTTTCTGCTCTGAGGATTGCCAGAGAGAAGCTTCACAGCTCAATGAGGAGAAGAGATGGTAATCATGGTTTCCATTCTTGTACAGTTGAGCTGTATGGTAGAGTGTAAGAGAAGACAGCATTGCTTCATGAATGGCTTATTGATGTTTTGTTTGTTGGTTTTCAAAATTTCCATTTGACATGTTCTACAAAATTAAAATAGGATAGTCTTCGTAGATTATTGTATGTTAGTAAAATTGACAGCTCCCTGGATTGAGCATTTCTCCACTTCTTTCCTTTGTTCTCTAAGGATTCACCATCACAACGCTTCTAACTTGAAATCAATTGATTTAAAATAATGACCAAAGTCTGACATCAAAGATATCTATAAAAAAACTAATTTTAGTTCATACAAAATTATGGAGTTCTGATTCCACCTCTATGACTCGTACGCTGTTTATAGATTCAGATTCTCTTTTCCCCCCTTCTCGTTTGATTTTATTTGGTTTGTTGAGTCCAGATTATTTCTCTGTTAACTTCAAACCAAATCAAAATAAAATTTACCTTTCAAAGCCAAAATCCAATTGAATTCTTCTATTTCATTCGGCTCACTCTCTCAAATTCTTGTATCCGGCTCCAGAGAAAGGGATGTCCTGAATATCTTGGTGGTAACAAGAATCCTTTCTATGAGATCAATGAGGGCAACAGAGGACTTGGATATAATCTCTACTATGTCCCATTGATGCGTGAACCATGATCAGATAACCATTTTTGTTTACTGAAAGTGCATTAAACTTGTAGCTTTCCTTCTTGTTTCTCTTCTTTATTCTGCCATTCACCAAGACAGCCAAGATTTCCATTGCTGTCAAATTTTCTTTATTCTTCTCACTATGGAAAAAATTTTAGTTGGTGTTTACCGCACTTTTACAGCATTTCCTTTAACCCCTTTGCTTGTTCTCCTGTCATTTCGCTTACCTATATGAAAGGGGAACGTAACTTGCAGAACATGGCCATATGAAAATCACAAAAGCACATTTGAAGTAATGCATGGAAGAAATTCAAGCAGAATTCTTGCACCATCCATAATTATATCCAAGAAAGTTAATGTGGCATGGTATTAGGAATCACACAGACCAAGATCTTATATTAATGGTTCACCAAAGAAAAAGAAATGATACAAAGAAAATGACTTCCAAGTTCCAATGCAAGTATAGATAAACAATTTTAACTTTCTCCAGTCCAAACGTATTCAGTCCTCCATGCCATCAGCAAGAAAAGGGAGGCAGAATGGCCCATGGCTTTACAGAGGTGAAGTAGCTTTCCAGAAATCTAGGGGCTTCCGATGCTGGAAAAGAAAATATACATGCTCTGCTTAAAAAAATGATTAAGAAAAAGTATAATCTTGAACCAAACCAACTCCCCCCCCCCACCTTCCTTTTCTCTCCTTCCCACACTGAGAAGCTAATTTTTTTGCCCTTTAATTGACGATGATTATTGAAAGAGCAAAGATAAAATGTTGTTACTATGATTAGAATTTTTTTTAATCTCCCCTTTAATAGAATACCATACTGCTAAGGCCAGCACGGTTGAAATGAAAACTGGATCACAACCTCCATGCAACACACATGCTAACAAAGATTGGCAATGTAGTACATATCTAACCTTACTGCTGCAATGACTTCTAATGTCATTTTCCCCAGAAATTAGATAATCTGTGAAATAAGAACATTTACCTCAGATATGGGCATCCGAGTTCTGACTGAATCAACTAGTGATAAATCTATATCAGCCATAGCGATACCCGTTGATAATCTATCTGAAATGGCAAAATAGAATAATCAGTGATAAATATTGATGTCTCTACCTTTGTTTTCAGAAATAGCAACAAGAACAACATAGAAGCAGTCTAGCAGGATGTTGAGGACTTATTTTCAAAATGACACTCAGTTCAAGAGAAAAGCAATATGAAGTAGAACAGGCACAAGAAGGAATCCAGGGAAAAGCAATGCATTGGCCTATTCACCTGAATCCAATGGGCCAAAGATAAAGGTGCTCACTTCTTGATACCAGGAATGAACTCAGAAGTTTTACCAAAAAAAAGGAATGAACTCGGAAGTGAACGAACTCATACACAAGTCCAGAAAATAGACAAAGTCAATAGAGCTGATTAGGTACCCAATCATGCAGGGGTAACAAGTTTAACATGCCTTCTGACTCTTTTGGTTGCAAAATGTCCAAATTCATGTTGGAAATCATAACACAATACGTATTTTCCGGTGATTTTGATTTAGAACCAAGGAGGTTTGCTATAGTTTTTGGGATAATTTTAAGGGTTCAAAATTAAGATTCCAGTCATAGAATCAAGATTGATTCTTTAGCTTTTAATCTTGGTGTTTAGTTGTCTTCCCTCAACTGGGATATAGGGTCACAGACACAGAACAATCAAATTTCCCATGGAATGGAATGAATCATGGATTTTCAAAGATATTCAACTTGATGATGTATAACCAGAGATGAAGCTCCACAACTAGAATAGGAGATGTATTTCACCTGGTAGTCGACCTACAACTTTTCCCCATGGATCAATAATTAAGCTGTCACCATAACTTTCTCTTTTATCATTGTGCTTTCCAGCCTGTGCAGCAGCAATAACCTAAACAAAACATCCACCAGCAGCAAATATTAGTTACAAAGTAACTCATAAAATGACAGCTCAAAAACTCACAACCCTAAATCCCTAGAGCTTAATGAGAAATCTCCTAAACTTCCGTTGGTCATTCTTTGAGTACATTCATAGTACATATGGAACTCCATGGTCTTCAGGATTATGTACAAGAGGTGGAAAGAGGGGGCAATGACAGCAGCTGAAAATGTCTAATCAGTTCGAAAAAAACAATTCTGGTAATAAAAGAGAATGCGGTCCGAAACAATGCTGATATACCAAACTTGGCTCCCATTGAGATATCTGCAGAGCAAAGACAAAAGAAGGGCAATCTCTTAAGCTGATTGGTGAGCTTAAGAGACCAGCTCCTAATTTAAGAATACCCAATGGTTGCTCCTTTTCAATTATCAGATGGCTAGTCGTATCTTCAAGGGTGCAACAGTTTCAGGATATCTAGGGAGAACCAGTGCATGTGACCTTTGGTGAGTCCTAACTTTCATACTCTCATTTAACTTCCACCCACATTTTAAAAGAATAATATATGGGGATTACAGCATAACCGAATCTCAGTCCAACATTAGTGCCTCAAAATAAATTGATTAAGTAGAGTATATTCAAAATAGTAATGAGCATTTTCACCGATCAAGTGCTTCTGTTACATAAATTTTGCTACCAAAATGTCAAGAATAAAATCTTTAAGATGGCACCCCTTCTAACTTCTATGGAAATATTGTGACAAGAAACTAAGATCAAGTTACGTAACAGTTCCAGTGGATCATAGTATCATACCCAATTCAGTCATTAATTTTCATTTGAGAAAGCCATTGATTTCAAATTCGAAAACTTGATATCTTATTTCTAGTCAGTTGCTCACTACTTACTCCATTAATTATAGAAACTATAGCAAAAATGGTTAATAGTGCTCAGACAAGAAAAAGCTATAAAAAAATAAAAGAGAAAAAACTGCACAAAAGAAAAGTGATAGAATAGGTTCCTCACATAGCATTGAGTCTCAATTGCACGAGCACGAAGAAGAATCTCCCAGTGTGCCTCTCCAGTTATCTTTGTAAAAGCCGAAGGTACTAACATAACCTACACCAAGACTTCATATATAAGGTTCTCATATCTCCCAGTTAAAACAAAGTCAAGACAACAATCGGGGCACCAAAGCAGAACCTTCAAGGACCATAAAGCTATTCCACACACCCCCCCCCCCAAAAAAAAAAAAAAAAAAAAAAAAAAGAAAGAAAGAGAAAGAAAGACCATAAAGCTACAGAATCCATTCTAAACCTGTGCTTGGTGCTTAAACCGTAGCTGCTGATAAAGCTCTGGAAATCTCAGATCGTAGCAAACTGTGACACCCAAACGTCCAATGGGGCTGTCTGCTACAACAACATCCGTCCCTGGAAACTTCACCAGCTTTAGGAGCCCAGCACTAAGTTCAAATCACACCACTTACTTATGTGGAAACAAGAGCTTACCTAGAAAAAAATAAAAATAAAAATTCACATTTTACATGACACGTAAACTGGAGAAAAAGACATCCCATAGAGAGGAAAGAAGCAGCAATCTATTAGCCTACAAACATGGATAACACACAATTTTAAGAATCCACATTTCCAAAGTTTATGGTGCCAAGTAATATAAAAAGTCTTACGGAAGATTGACTTAACCAGTTAAATGTAACCACCAAATGTTTATTCCAACTTCCTCCGTTCATCCCACTCACTAAGCTTGTTTTACAGAATGTCTGAGAGAGCCCAGGGTTATCTATGTGTTAGTTTCTTTTAATCACAGACACTATAAGGTTTTCTTGGTCAGTAAAGTGAACAAACTACAGGTCATGTGCAAATACATGTGAGAAGGATGACGGGTGAGAGAAAAGTAACTGATTGGGTGGTTTAGTAGTTTCAGCGACCTGGTTGCCAATCATTAGATCAGAAGCAAAGGTTATGAATTGCTAATATAATTATGGCAAGAAAAAAAATCCAGTTGTAATTAATGCATATTCTATTCGCATATGAAGTCCGGTTTTAAAGGTAACCAATCTCCTAGGTTCTCTCTCTTTCTCTCTCCACTCCAAGACGAAGATCACCTTGTCCATCAAGTTGATTCAACCCCTTCCCTGCAACCCACCCACCCACCCCCACCCTTCCCATAGTTTATCCCCACGCCTTCCTGCAACACTGCCTGTTGCAAATGTAACCCCATCTCCCCTGTCCTGCCCTGCCTTCTTCCCCAACCTTACCCCAGCTTCGAGTGTTTGATGGTAAGGTCAAGATTAGTTGACATACAGGAGCTTCAACTTCATCCACATAAACTTACCAATGCATAGAACTATAACCTCGTCCTTATTTCACGTGTTTCTCAGAATCTTATGACGAAGAAAATGATTGGTATTTGGGGGGGGGGGGCGGTGTGGGAGGGTTGTCTACTTTAAGACTCTCCTTTGGTTTGTTCTTCAGGAACTTGGGTTATCCATCTTTGGAGAGTTTAAAAGAATTGATAATGACTTGATCATTGTTTTAGTTTTCTTTCTAATTTAGAGTGTGAAATTCTGTCAGTTTGTGAAGTTAAATCATGTGAGTTATTCCACTAGTGTCAGCAAACGGGCTGCATATCCTTGTACTTTAGTTCATTCGAACTTGTGGGGTACTCTGTTACTTTTGTTAATGGAGTCACTTGACTTTATTTGTCCTTCAGAATTTTAAAATTCAAACTCAATTTATTATAGTATTACTAACCCAGCCAACACTAATCTTGACTCTCTCGCCCCCCCCCCCCACAAAAAAAAAAATAAATAAATACAGTGAACAGATTTTGAGGGAGTTACAACTCCTAGAGTAGCAGGAACCTACACCTCTCTATCCTCTTTCACTCCCTTATTAGTTACACTAACCAAACAGTGAGTAAACCTGATGAGTTAGATCCAACAATATAAGTAATAATACTGAATAGAATTACACAGTATGAATATTTAAGCTATTGAATACCTGCTTCTGTAAATTTACTCTCCTTATACACCATTCCACCTGGAACATCCACATCAAACCTTCAAACAGGAAGAAAAACCTTACATAAAGCTTACTATGTTAATGAGTCTAGAATTACAATTTATAAAGTAGCACTAGCCTACATAAGCAGAGGTTACTTTACAAGTTCAATTTGTATAAAGCTAAGGGTATAAAGTAGTTGGACATTTGATTAGTGGTGTACTTAAATATCCAAAAAAATTCATGGGCTTGAAAAAGTGGGGTAATTTATTGAAATCAGGATTAAAGGTAAAGGAAATAAAAGACCTACTTCCCAAGGGAGCAAAAAACTTGCCGTACACTAGAAGACCTACTTTCTGGTTTTCTGTGTGTCAAATCAATGGAACACATAATTTAATCAAGGCACCAAAAAACATGGGGCAGCTGAGCAGGATGATCCTGCATCTCATCACAAACAAAAGGGGAAGGCATATATTCCAAATTACTGGGTATGCCCTTTATTTAAAACTTAGGAGGCAGCATGTTCTTCTCCTTATGAATTTACATAGAAAATAAAAGCAATGTATATGTGGTGTAAGGCATTCAAAACATCGATAATTGATTTGGGAGACACTCTAAATAATGATTCAATCAACGATTATTGTGTAACAGAACCACACCCAACAACTTGCAATCCTACCACTTTTTCATTCAACACTCTAGTATTTGCAGCTAGAGTTCAGTTATTCTGCTATGGGAATGAAGACAAATATCCAGTTGACAATTAACTGATGCTGAAAATGTTTGACATCTTTTTATTCTCTGTCCTTCAAATTCTGGGCTGGGATGCTAGGAATAACTCAGGTTATCATAGCATGAAAGAAACATCGGTCTTCTAACAAATGCTACAAACAATCATATAGGATTGCTTTAATAGCAAGGGAAAAAAACTTTTGCGTCTACCTATATGCATCTTAGAAAACTTCTGACGCTAGAGATTGGCAATCCTTTTCTATAGACTCAAAACAGTGCAATTCCTCTAACAGGCCCCATACAAAATACGAGATTTCTTTTTCATTAAGAAATCACTAACTTATAGTTTTCTGTCTCTATCATTCTCCATCCTTCCAACCCAAAAGAAAATGTGATAGTGAAACCTTCCTATGGACTATAAATCTTCCCAAATTCATCAATCACCGTTGGGACCACCTAAACCCCATTCTAACAAAGAATGGCCTGAGTAACATTTTATTTCAGTTGGGTCTGCAATTTCAGTCGCTTCCCACAAGCATAAACTTGTTAGGGACGCAATATCCACAAATGCTGGGGAACTTGGAAACGCAGTGGTAGAAGCAAATTTACATATAAGTCAGAAAGAAAAACTATTTTAGATACAAGACTAAGTATTAACGGGTAAAACGTCCTTAGAAGACAAGAATAAGACTGATAATAAATGATTTAAGTTCTGTTCTTCAGTGAAAGGCGGAAGTTAAAGCATCTCACAAATGTATTTTCCGATAAGTGTTGGTAATGTTGCCAGAATCATCAACAATGACATGCGCATTAAAAAGGTGGGAATCGTCAGATGCTTTCTCTTGGAAACCTCCGAGTGACATCCAAATTTTAGATTCTCTGCAATACACAATCGATTGCAAACGAATCACACTACAATCGCTTGCAAGCAAAACAGAACTCGGAAACCTCAAGCGTTAGATTAAGAGTTACTGGAAATTGACCTAGCAAGAGCACAGTATCCCTGCATGATGGGGCCATCTAAACTCTCTGCGACCTTCAAAGCATCTCCTTCTTGAGCACCCATGTAAGAGAAGGTCTCAGGGAAGAAAATCATTTTGGCGCCCGCAGCAGCTGCATCCTTAGGGAGGATAAGAAACCAGGGAAACCCATAAATCAAAACACAATTTCCATTGATTGACGAATTGGGTTCTTTCTGTAACCTTGAAAAGGGGGAAAAGATGAAAGGTGAAATTTTACCTTGACGAGACGAGCACAGGTGTTGAAATTGGCTGAGAGGTCGTTGACAGAGGTCATCTGAGCAGCTGCAACTCTCACCGTGTTGGCCATGGAGGAAGAGGAGGAGGAGTTGTGCTGACAGACGAAGGAACGGAACTGAATCGAACGGGAACGAACAAGTCTATTGGTGATCTTTGGAGTCAGAACAGGCTGGACAGCTCCCATGAATGTCGACTTCATCAAATAGCATTTGCGAATTGGTAGGAGCATAGGTTTTCATAATGGTGGGACAGGTAAATACGCACGTGCATAATAACACACGTGATTAGCCAACTAGACAAGATACTGAATAACTAGAAGTGCCACGTCAGTCTCCACGTCAACTCTTCATGTAGAGAAATTCAATTTTATACGAAAATTGCATGGTTGAGTGGGTGGTCTAGTGGTCCTAATCTTACTCTCATGCGGTTTGATGGTCCCCATGTCTCGGGTTTGAATTCCTTATACTATTTTATTTCTAATTGAGCGATTGTGTGCTCTTTGACCCAAACATGAGATTGCTACCAGTTTCTGTGGGCTAACTAAATCTTCGGCGGGCTACGCTGACCAGGCCAACGTTTACGCTGATAGTTTTCAGGTCGAACTCAAAAGTCTGAACATAGCGTAGTAGGGGCAAGATCGTCGCTACTAAGATGTAATAATGCATTTTATTGATTTTGATGTCGACCAACATAGATACCTAGTCCACAAGGTGTCTAAATCTATGATACTGATTTGATTTTAGCTAACCTTCTCAAATCATGTCTAAAAATTAAATGTATAGATGAAGGAATTAAGTTAGATCACGTAAGTCAAGAAATTGAAAGCTACCAAGAAAAACAATTTGTCAAATTTCTGGTCCACAAGGTGTCTACGTCTACAATAGGATGGTAACAAAAATTTTCCCCTTCTAATAGAGAGATGAGAATAATTTGCAATGATAGTTTTAATTATTTTTGTTTTAACCATGGTTGGGTATCCATCAATTGAAACCTTTGCTATGTTGGACCATTTTTGATACAGGGATAGGCATTAATGACTTGATGAAGATGATTTGTCCTTCACCACATGATGTGATTTGTATAAATACAAAAGATTTCTTCCTTATTAGATGTCAAAGACTACATGTACAGCCAAACAAAGATATCATTTCGAACATTAAAATGAACTTGTTTTGCACTCCTAAAAATTTGTGGTGAGCATCTTCATGAAAACCATATTTAGTATGGTTTATAAATCTTTTTGAATTAGTTTTTTCTAGTTGATAGCTCAATTTTTTGTCGTGGGTTCTCTAAAAAATTTTGTGAAAGTTGATGGTTGTAGTGACAACGCTAATGGTGGGACGACGGTGGTGACATGATGGGGGTGAGACTATAAAAAATGACTAAGTATTTTATTGTTAATATGTAATTACTACCTTGTTCCTTTTAATAGAAATCATATCAAATCTGCAGGCTTTGATGGGCGAAAAACCTAATAAAGAGAATCTACCTTAGGGTTTGCTTAACTGATGAACACCAACATTAATTAGGTAGACCTTTTGGGATTGCATTCATTCTTATCCATGTAGCTGATCTCATTGAGCCACATGGTTTGTACTTTGTAGGCAATGACTAGCTATTTGGTGCTCGAGAACACATGGGGTGTGGTAAGCGGCAATTCTTGATCAATTTGACCTTGTCTAGTGCCCAAACCATGGATGTATGTAACCATTATAAGTCTTTCCCTATTTCTATAGAAACTATTTCGAAAACTTCAAATTATGACAAAAGAAATTTTAACAAGTCGAAACGCTTTCTGAGCGGTTTTGGAGGTAGAGAGGCACTCATGGTCCTCGTTGTGCCTCTCCGCCTCCTTCTCTCCTCCTCTCTCTCTTCCTCTCTTTCTTCTCTCTCTCTTCTCCTCAGCCTGTTTCTCTGGAGGCAGAGAAAGTTGTACTAACTTTTCTCAAGAACAAATGGGTTGTTGACGTTGTCCCTGAAGAAGATGTCGCCACCGCTGTTGCTTAAGTCCTCAACAGCTTCGTTGCTGCCACTGTTGCTCAAAATCTAGAAGAAGCCCGATGCCGCGTCTCCATTTGCAACACCGTTGCTTCTGACCCAGTAGAGGCTTCCGCCTCCGTTGATGCTCATGACCATGTTGGCTTCGCCACCACTAATGCTCAAAACCACCAAAGCACCGTTGCTGCTACCGCTCAAAATCTTGATGAAGCTGATGCTGTCTCTGCTGCTCAAGTAGTCGTTGCAACCGCTATTGCTCATCTCCCTTTACCCTCTATTGGTTTCAGGGAAATCTCCTTTTCTCCTATTTCGGCTCCTTCTTCATCAACTATTGCTCAGTCTGCTACCATCGTCGCTTAGCCTAATCCCTCTTCTTCAACTTTAGCAACCTCTGATTCTTGCTCGCCGCCGGTCGCTAGTTCTTATCGGAGATGTAGATCTCGGCCAAAACCTGCTCCGATTGCGACAAATCCCTACACATCTCCCCTCTTCGAGGTTCTCCGTCATATTTTTGCAATCAAAGCCTCTACTTCCCCTGTTGATGCTTGGAATACTGCACCCTCATTGGTTGCAGTTGGTCCTCCCTTTCAGGAGGCGTCGCCTCTCTCCCCTGACCCTCGAGCTCTGCTTTCCCTCTTCCATGAAATCTCCTGTTTTGAGCACTCTGTCAACCACTTTCCTCCTCTCAAACCTTCCATTTCGATAACCGACTCTAGGCAGCCTCTCTCCACTTCTTCTAAACCATCTCTCTCACTATTCCACGATCAACATCATTTACCCATTATACCCCCACCTATGTGATCCACTTTGGGCCCTATGGCTCATAGGCCTTGCTCCTCTCCTCATCCCTCCCCCTCCCTTGTTAGGGATCTCTTGGCCCATTCCTCAAATCCCCACCCTCTCTCTACCTCTGTCCCTCCTCCTCCAACCCCTCTTTCCTGTCTTCAGCCATCGCTCACGCTACCAAACCTTTGGCTTGTGACTTATTCCCTTTTGCTATTATGGTTGACCTTAAATAGTTGCTTGGATCGTTATCGCTTAGTTTATTTCTTAGTTTGGCTTTGGGCCTCCTTTGTTTGTATAACTAGTTTGTTTTAATTGTTGCTCTTAGGTAACTGCTAGGCTCATTGCCTCTTAGGTTGCTTGTTAGTTGAGGTATCTTTCTCGCTTTGTCTGGGCTCTGTCCCTTGTACTCTTATAATTTCTTTTATTGTTTTTGGTAATGAATTATTTACATCCAAAAAAAAAAATTTAACAAGTCTAGAAGGAATCTTCCACAGCAGTCATGGTGCATGTAGAAAGCATTTCTATTAACAAGAGTGCCTAAAAAAATAAAGACACTAGAGAAAATATTAGTGAGATCTTTTTTCTTTTCAAGTTCAGTACAGTCTGCCTGATGTATCCAATGATACATTATACGTTTGGTATGATGTTGATCAAAGCCATTCTATTTGTCTAATGCATTTTTTTTTTTGATTTAATGATGGATAAGTTCACCATTAGATCATCATATTACTATAAAGTGATACACCCACAATCATAAAATACACAAACTAAGAAAAGTGGTTTAAAACTATGGAACTCGTTTTCATCTATGCATGATCCATGCATGGCTTCCAAAGTTAGGTGTTTTTGGGGTAGAAACTGCCACACTTGTTTAGTGCATGGAGCATCAGCATCCATACATTTTCTTTATAAAATTATTTGCCAATTGACCTATAAATGATGAATATAGATACCATAAACTTGTCTTCCAAGAAAACCCATTTGGTCGTTTATCACTGATAAATAATTCTTCACATAAGTACAAGATCAAATTGCCATTAGTGTGACTTCCAACTCCTTAAGCACTGATTAGTAACTTAACTAAATCTATATTGAAGCATCAATCCCGTGATCGATTTTGGTTTCAGTCGCTAGCAAGCTGAAGCATGAATAGACATAAGTGTTTGTATAAGGAAGAATCTATAAGCTTATTATTAAGAGATTGTTTTATTGCACGTGAAGTAGAAGGTGGAGAGTAAGAAGGACGGGGAAGAGAAGGGATATTAATTTAAAACCCTAATCGAAACTTTTGTAATCACTACTTGACACAATTGTATGTTAATTTCTAATCATATTCTCTCATACATAATATGTTCTTAGCATGTGAATCTCTTTGTACATGAGCCATGTGGTGCCCCTTCCATGTTCTCATTATTGCACGATAGATTCTTTTCCATGTGGGCAATGTGACAATTCGCTACCTTACCCTAAATTTTATTTTATCTTGTAATTAAATAGTTCAATCTCTTAAATTAATTTTTCTTTGTTTCCATTGCAACTAGGTGCCTAAGGAGGGGAAAGAAAAAGATAAGGTAGAAGAATGTCTTAACCAAATCACATGAATGAATCACAAAGTTTGTGTAACTAAGAAAAGAAAAGAAAAGAAAAGAAAAGAAAGGAAGATTTCCTAATTTCACACCAAAATACAAGTTTGGTCACTTACTTATATTAAAAAAAGTTGTCATATGTGTTGTATTGATAAAGTATAGGGCTTTTCCAAAAGATCTAGGATTGAATTCTCAATATTTTGTATGTGTTTGTCAATTTTATCAAAGATTGTTAGATGGGTTTTGAGTTAAAATTTGGTTCTTGGACAACACTTTATCTCTTTGTTTTGCTTGATTTATATCCCAGGAAGCTATGAGATATGACTCGCAGACAATTGGGAATGGTGACACTTAGATACCAGAAAACAAGAATTAGGAGAGATGAGCAGAAAAGCTGCCTAAAAAAGTGGGTTATTTTTCTTTTTGTCAAAGGTCAAAACATCAACCAACGGATTTGAAAACAAACTGACGCATAGAATAAAGAATTGTGAGAGAGAGCTTAACTCGAGGGATTAGACAGAAGAGAAAATGAAAACAGTGATTTATCTGAGTTAATTCTCCCTCTCAACAAGGAAGAGGAAGTTAAGAAGGCAAAAGGGCCGTTTCTTTCTTTGCCTCTGAGATCTTCACTCTTTTTCTGACCACAACGCAACAACACCAGGATTCAGAGATTCGGTTTTGTAAGCTTGCGAATCTCACTTCTTCCTCCTCTTCCTCCTCCACTGCAGAATCCCGATCGGTCAGATCAAAGGCTGACGCAAGAAATCTAGATGAGATTGGCCAGCTAATGCTGCCGGTAGAAGATGAAACACATAAGCTGTCAAAATCCCAACAACCAGATTCGAGGTATGTCAGACTAACATCTCTCTAAACTCTTTCTGGGTATACGTTCAAAATCTTGAATTTATTGTTCCAAACTCATCCACTTTCGTTTCTGCCCATACCCGTTTCGTTTTTCTGGGAGATCTGTACGCGTTGATGGTATCTGGGTTCTGCTGTGCTTGTGGGTATTTAGGTTCAGGAAGTTTTGGTCTTGGTTTCGAATCTGGGAGAAAATTTAGAAATTGGGTCTGGGTCGAAATTGGGGGATGAGTTTGGAACCATAGCAGAAGCTGAAATTGAAATTGGGTGTGGTGTGAGTATCGAATTTGTTCTTTCTTTTTATTTTATGTTGAATTGACAAACTTTTCAACTGCTCGATGGTTTTGGTGAAAGATGTGAAGTAATGGTATCTTCTGTATCATCTGGATTAATGAACATCATTACACTCTGTTGGAAGCCTACCGGAGGGGGCTATCTTTCCAGTGCAAGCGAAGATGGAAGCGGTCGGACAGAAGGCTTGTTATGGTATAAGAATTTTGGTCACCATGTTAATGGTGAATTTTCAATGGCAGTAATTCAAGCCAACAATTTGTTGGAGGACCAGAGTCAACTTGAATCAGGGCCATTGAGCACACTAACTACAGGTCCAGAAGGAACGTTTGTTGGGATCTATGATGGTCATGGAGGTCCAGAGACTGCCAGGTTCATAAATGACCACCTCTTTCATAATCTCAAGAGTATGTTCTTCATCTGATCGTTCACTTTTAAGTCCATTTCTTTTGGAGAAAAACTCAGTTTTATGACAGCTTGTATGACTTGTGGTGTTGTCTTGCTCTTTCTACTGAAAAACCCACCATATTAACCATGCCAATCGTCAACTATTTTCTTGTCTTTGTTCATAATTGAACAAAAACTTTGTAGCAATTTGCTTTATGAGGGACTTATCTCACCACAACCGGAGGCTAAAATAGGTGTCTGATTGAAAGCCGATGTAGAGAGTACTAGTTGATTTATTATGCTCCTGAGTCTCTAGACTATTAAACCAAAGATACTGATTTTACAAATTCTAGTTATCATATGAGAAACCCAATAATCAATTGCTGGTGGTATAACTATTCTGAAAAATGTGGATTCATGTGGGGAAAAAAATTTAAACTGTTGAACAAATGAGAAGTAAACTCTGCTCAAATTGGTTTTACTACAAATCATCTGGTGAGGATACCCAAGGTATTGTCTTGTTCTCTCTACTGAAACACCCACCATAATAATCATTTCAGTCCTCAACTATTTCCTTGTCTCTGTTCATAATTGAACAAAAACTTTGTTACAATTTAATTTGAGTCACCACAACCAGAGGCTAAAATAACTGTCCGATTTAAAGCGGTGTCAGAGATTACAAGTTGATCCATATGCTCCTAAGTCCTGAGTCTCTTGACTATTAAACTGAAGATACTGATTTTATGAATTCTAGTTATCATATGATAGACCCAATAATCAGTAGCTGGTGGTATGGTTATTCTGAAATTTTTGGATTCATGAGTGGGAAACAAAATTTAAACAGTTGGACAAATGAAAAGTAATGTCTAATCAATTTTTTACTAGAAATCATCTGGTCAGGTTCAAACCCAAGGTATTGTTCCCAAATGGCACTTATAGTGCATTTCCTTGAGGGAAATCAGTTACTTTGGACAGGAGTTGAAACTCTAGCTTTTGAAAAATAATGATCAATTTATAAGATTAGTATCCATTTGGAAATTACATTGGCATCTTACTAATCGGACCGAATCTGGACCAAAAATCAAATTTGAGGCATGAATCTGAACTCCAATACTATGCACCTCCAGTTTAAATCTTTGATAAACCTGTGCAGTCATCCCCCCCCCCCTCTTAGGAAGTATCAGTCAATAGAAATTGTTAACATATGGTTTGAATGCAGAATTCACATCAGAATATCAGGAAATGTCAGCTGCTGTTATCAGCAAAGCATTTTCAACAACGGAGGATGAGTTCTTATCGTTTGTGAAGAAGCAGTGGGAAAATAACCCACAAATTGCATCAGTGGGTTCATGCTGTTTGGTTGGAATTATATGTAATGGATTGTTATATATTGCAAATGCCGGAGATTCTCGGGCAGTGCTAGGGAGATCAGAAAATTCCTCCAAAGAAGTCAGAGCTATTCAGTTGTCATCAGAGCATAATGCAAGTATCGAATCTGTAAGAGAGGAGCTGCACACAATGCACCCTGATGATTCACAAATAGTGGTTTTAAAACACAAGGTTTGGCGTGTGAAGGGCATTATACAGGTAATTCTCTTTGCACCTTATCTCATTTTTAGTTATCCGAGTATGCTTCTTTCCCATGCACTGGGGCTCAATGATTTTTCGGGCCTCCGGGGGTTTGTTTGGTTTCCTTTTTTTTTTTTTTTTTTTTTTTTCCCCGGGGGCGGGGGCGTTCAGAATTCACTAGACCCAAAATTCTATTCTGAAAATGTATAGTGTAAGTCATTTCTGCTTTAACCTCACAGAAAACTCCTTTTGTATGCAAAGCAGTGTTGTGATAAATTGCTGTCACTTGCAGGTTTCAAGATCCATTGGTGATGCCTATCTGAAAAGGATGGAGTTCAACAAAGAACCTCTATTGGCACGGTTTAGACTGTCCAAACCTTTCCACAAACCAATCCTTAGTGCTGAACCATCGATTTTAGTTCAAAAAGTCCACCCACAGGATCAGTTTCTTATATTCGCCTCTGACGGCCTTTGGGAGCACCTGAGCAATCAAGAGGCTGTTGACATTGTCAACCACCATCCACGGAATGTGAGATTAGAACTGCTCATTTTGAGTTTCACTAATGGTAATTTTGCCTGCTGGTATTGATGCCACCTTATTTGTGCAGGGAATTGCTCGTAGGCTTATTAAAACTGCACTCCAGGAAGCAGCTAGAAAAAGAGAAATGAGGTACACAGACCTGAAAAAGATCGAAAGAGGGGTGAGAAGGCATTTCCACGATGATATCACGGTTATAGTATTATTTTTAGACCCTGATCTGGTTCGCCGGAACTCATGTGTTGGTTCTCCTATTTCAATAAGAGGAGCTGGGACGATGCCCACACATGCTAAATGGTAGTCCAATAAGTTGTACATCTTCTTTTGATCCCTTCTCCCCATTTGTACGAGGAAGAAGGCAAAGAATTCTTTATGTATACTGACCTCAGGCTCTCTCAAAGACGGTATAGGTGTTGATTTAAGCTGAGAATGCTATGAGGAAGAAATCTCTTTTTAGAAATTGATGGGGTTGGCACAAAACTTAAAAACAGAGGGCCATCCTTAACAGCTTGTGGGTTTTCTCAGCATTTGTAACTCAAAATTACACTAGTGCTGGTTTGATTGCTGATGCTGTTGGACACCAAAATCGCACCAAGAACCATGACCTGATATGTGAAGGAAAATAATCATCTGAATATATGAAAGAAACTAGAACCACACACTGTGGGTTGGTTATCTTGATCTAAATGGTTATTTTAGAAGGGGGGCAATTTCACAATGAAGAACAGGTGCAGAGTGTTCATATTCTCAGATAGATAATTTTGTATAGAATTTGACTTTGGCAAGAATTTGCTGTTGAGAGTGATTACTATGAGTTCTTGCTCTTCCGGAGTGGTTTTATATAAGTAAAGCTTTTTGATCCCGAGAATCACTTGTCCTTTTTTTTTTTTTTTCCTTTCCACTTTCTGTAAGAATAATTTTTAACTTTTCAAAAAGAAAAATCATTTATAAAACGATAAAGAAAATACATATATTTTTCTCTTGACCAACAATCTCCTCGAGTTCTCTTTAAACATATGGGAACCTGCAAGTATTCTTCTTGTTTCTACTGAACTCTACCTCATCCTAATTGGGTGGTGTCTTCTACATAATATTATTCCTTCAATCAATAATATTTGAAGCCATACAAGTTCGATCTTAAGCTTTGTTTCTTTTCTCATTACTTCTCAGGTATCTTATTATTGCACGGTAAGGTTTCTTGATGCAGCAATGGTGTATAAAATAATTCAGATCCTTTACACCCTGGTGCACGGTCCACCTATTTTTTCCTCTCACACTCAACCTGACACAAGTGGGCCGAGAGAATCTGAGCTAAAAAAAAAAAACAGTCACTACAAATGGCTCTAACTACATTACCTTTGTAGCCCAGATTTTGTAAAACCCAAATCAGATCAGCCAAAACGGCTGGCCTTCTGATGATTCCAGCAGAACTGAATCTGCCAATTCATACTGGATCTAGAATTCAGGCTGGAAACAGCTCAGCTGTATTTCTGCCTCTGTGGTTCCAATGTATGAAAATACCTAAGGCCAAGAATGGGGTTTGGGACCACAAAACCACCCCATTCACAGATGAAAGGAGAGACTTGGTGCAGTGAACAATAAATTCTCAACTTCCCTTAAAATTCTGATAACAATTAGAAGAAACTGAGAAGATTAATCAATGTCAACTTGAGGGAACCAAGAAACTACCATTTAAATATCTGCAAAAAAATTTCCAACACAGAGTAACATCCATTCATTCTTCCAGAGAAACGGAGTAATAAACTCAGGCACTCTCATTCCAATGAAGATAGATACTAATAGCAAATAACACAATCTAAATTGGGGTTGAACAAAAGAAACTGTAACTCATGTCAAGAACCTATCCATCCCTCAAGGTCAATAGTTTCCATGACTATTCTCCCACACCATAAATACATCGAGAACGGATCAACCCCAGAAAATTATGTCCCAGCCGATATCCTTTTTCTCCATCCTTGTAGAAGCAGGTGTACAATTGTTTACAACCAGCACAGCATCAACCTTTAATCATTTGCAAGTCCATATATGGTTCGTGAAAACATTAGCTTAGAAGCCATCAGAGGAAGTACAAACCGCCAGAAGATTATATTTGCCAAATAGGAGAGCCTGACATAATTCAAGAACAGTCCCAATAAGCTCTTTACATTTCTCCTTCCCCCCCCCCCCCCCCCTAAAACATCAATCAAATGGAGGCAGTGGAAAGGCAAAAAAAAAAAAATTTAGTCTCGAAATTGCCAGTGAAAAAACTGCATATCAAAACCAACTTACTGTAAAATAAAGCCCCTACCTCAAGTCCCTCCATGGACCTTACCAACAACAGCTGTCTGTAATAACCAACAGAATGATCAGTATAGCAAATGTACTAAACCCTTAAACTTAGTTATCCAAAAAAAGGTAATAAAAAAGGCATAACCTGAATAGAATTGGCCCCCCCGTTGACCTGAGATGAAGCAACAGGTAGAGGTTTCGAAAACCTGAGGGAAAAAAGAAAGCATGTCATCTCCAAATACAAAATTCAGGCACACACCAAGCCAAAATTCTTGTTATAAGATGATTGCCCTTTACAAGCACCGATATATGAGGAAAAATAAATATCCAAATGCAAACCTGATTTCTCTTGCCTTCTTTTTCTCTTCTGCATTATCCACCTTGGAAACTGTTCCAAATCTAGCTAAACGAGCCTTCTTCTTTGCCTCCTCATCAGCCACCACTTGTGATGGAAGCCCAAACCTGTGAGACATAAAGAAATGGGTCAATGTAAGATACGGAGCTGCCAGATATTAATGGATCCACTGTCCTGGCAGCACAAGTCATGAAAGAAAATCTGAGTAAAAATGGGGACCTCTCAGCTCTAGCTTTTCTCTTCTGTTCTTCAGATTTCTGCGTGACATTTAATCCATGCGAGGCAGGTGCAGTGCCAAACCTAACAACGAGACGGAATCCATGTTTTATGAGGTTGAACAGGATGGGGGAAAAACCAAAAAACATAAAACACATAGTTTTGGCAAAGCAGAAACCTACTTTTTAATTTCTTCTTTGATTAGACATGCTTGGTCAAAGTTTTCAAGGCACCCAGGTGCCAGCCAAGGGCTTATTGCCTCAACTTGTTCATCAAGGCATATGCATAAACTAAAGAGGAGACATGTGTTCCCCATCAATCAGTGATCATTAATATTCATTATGAAGGCAAGTGCAGGCCTAGCCAAAAAGCCTCTGGACCTAGGTCAGGCTTTGACAAGTATGTTTTTAGTGCCCAGAAATTAGGGGAAAAATAATGCTGTCTCCAATTTTTAACTGCCTATGATGGAAGCAGACAGGATCCTGTCTTTTTACCTAATCGTCTCCCCACCCCCAACCCAAGGAAACGACAAAACACGCGAAATTGGTAAGAAAATCCCACATTTAGGAAATATGTCTGAGAGGGAGACTTCAGCATGGAAGCATTCCCACAGTGCAAGTAAAAACGCAATGCAGATCTGGCACCTGCTTGAGCTTAATTTCCTTGCGATAAAGGTAGGTTTGGTTGGGTTGCATTAAGTTATAGGCCTTCGATGCCATGGCTTTGAATTGTAAAGAATCTTTAAGGAGTCCAAAATAGGGGTAAATAGGTGGTAACAACTTAAAGCTTAATTAATTAGTAATATTTTGTATTTTAGAGTTTAAAGCAGTTTTGAGGTTAGTTCTGGTTAAGTTATTATTGACTAATTTAAATTAGGGAACAAAAGTCTTTTAGATTGTAACTAGGATGGTTTCCTGTGGATCCGTTGCATTTTAAATAGAATTAGTTTCCTCTATTACATTAGGACTTTGCATGAGCTAATTAAAGGCCTATCATAACCCCAACACGAGAGAATTAAGTAAAACTAGAGTAAACAATTTTTGCATTGAGAAAACTTGGCTGCTGCCTCCATTCTCTGTAAGAAATAATACTCT
This sequence comes from Hakea prostrata, assembly GCF_041222555.1. Taxonomy (NCBI): domain Eukaryota; kingdom Viridiplantae; phylum Streptophyta; class Magnoliopsida; order Proteales; family Proteaceae; genus Hakea; species Hakea prostrata. Next base: position 3,969,653 of record NC_142601.1, read on the forward strand.
GGTACTTAAAAGTCCAGAACTGAGCTGCTGGTTTCTGAAATCCAGGTAGCTCTCCGAGTGCCCGTTTGGCTAAAGGCGATGAGTGTGGGTACTAGGTGCTTGAAATCATACTGCCCTTCCTCAACTGAGGAATCAACCTTCAAACATGATCTGCCATTATAAACAACAGCCCAGGAAGTGTGTTACTTGGTAAGATCTACCCTGCCAATCCCTTTATCTTTCCCCCTTCAGAAACCACTTTTGTTCTTGGTTACCCCCATTTGTACGGATCCACCTACAGCCTATACACATCACCCATTTACCTTGACAAGTGAACACAATTCTCAGCGTCAGTTGGGGGTGGGGTAAGGCTTTTACATCCACTCTCTTTGATATCAATCACTAAACTAAACAAAGTAGCTAAGGGAATCGAAGCCAAACGTACATCGACTGCTCTAGTCTTGACTCAGACTAAATACAACTCGGATCCGCTTACTCGCACTCATATGCAAGACTCCAAGACATGCCCCTCACCCAACTATAGCTCATCTGGCTCAAAGCATTTTACCATCCAAGATCCAAAGTTTTAAAGCTTTCTGAATGTTTGGTTTCCCAAGAAACCTTCATTTCTAAACTATACCTAGTTCAATCTAACCATTATAACCCTCCAACGTTGGAACTATATACACCCCAAACCAACCCCCTTACCTGATACAAGTTACAGCCTCTAACCGCTCAACTTTAGTTCTTGTAGACTCCAATAAGCTACCAAAACCCTAACTTCATCAAGAAACCTTACTTCTACCCATCCCAATTGTTTTATACATTGTTACTCCATTCCACACACACACATATACTCCAAACTATGACCAAAAAGAATCAACCAAAACCCCATTTAAAAACCCCGTCGATACCCCAACCATCTCAATCCTGCAAATTTTTGAAATCTCAGCCAATCAACCCATGAAGAAGTCAGCAGCCTAACACTACCAATCCATATATGTAAAGGCACCACAGTATCTCATCCGATGTTCTCATGCTACCTAACAATGAACCTAAATCAATCATAACCATTAGAGACCATTATCCTAGACAGCCTGTTTAAGTTGTTTCTGAGCAAAAATCTTCACATTGGCCCTCATTTAATTGAGGCTACATAAAAAACAGAGACAGTCAATAGTCTAAAAACTGTGAGGTAGTTGGATACTATGCAGATCTAAAGACATACATGTGCAACAAGAACTAGTACTGGAAGTAGTATTTCATTATTAGCTTCCCCATTATTAATCTGAAAAACAACATAATAGTTCAACTTCAGATTCGATTGCAAGTAATCCAGTCACTTGATTAACCACTGTCCATCCTTACATACTGATCCCAACCCTAGCTCTCATCTTCCTTCTATATTATTTTTCTAATCCTGGAGTGAGAACCCTAGTTTTCATCTTGCTTTATTTTTACCTTCCCCATTAGATTTCCCATCCTCAATTACTCAAACCCCTCAAAGAAACAAAAGCATAGGCCTATTTTTGCCTCCCTGAATTGGTTAGTTCATATAAATAGGCGGAAATCTAGGGCTACACCAAGAAGACTCAGGCTTTGCTGATTGCCAGTAAGGGTGATGTGAACCGAACCCAGGGCTGAAACAGGGCCTAGGATGGCAGCCCAGCACCCTAAACTTTTATTTTCATCTTCTACCTTCTCTGAAAAGGACCCCTGTGGATTTGACCCGATAACTCAGGTTGGAGTGAATAAATTGTGTTAGGATTACATAGGGTAGCTGTGGACAGATTTAGAGGATCTAGGATATGAGGTGTATGTGGTAAATTTGGGAGAAGTTTCTTGAGATAACTTATAAAGACTAATGATGGGAGAACAGGATCAAACTTGGATCGAGTATAGGATTAAGTAGCCTAGTAGTTGCTCACCAAGTTTTGTCAAGTTTGGATGGTGAACTTCCCAGTAAAAAGGAATCTTGATTTTGGAGGGAATAGGGAGTCAAAATCCAGAATGAATGGATCCAAGTATTGGCTGGGAGTTCAGGGCTGCAATAGAGATCGAAGATGGTCTGGTAAGGATATAGTGAATTAAATTTTGGAGGATTGTGATGGAAGGCTGAGAAGTCAATAAGGATTCTTGCTTTGAGTGTGGAAGAAGGGATCAAATTCTGGGGGTGAGGTTGTTAAATAGAAAATAAAGGAGGGAATAAAAGGAAATGAGGCAGGCCACCAGACACCTGGATAGGGGCATTGTAGGTGCTTGACTTGAGGGGGGATGGAACTGTAGAAGGCTGTCTTTTCAGCCCTAGCAAGACTTCAGGCTTGACTTCACATGGACCTCAGTGTTCTTCAATCTTGGCTCTCCCAATTGAACAAACAGCAGTAATACTCAGAGGGTGGCCTGAATCAGAAATTTTTATTAATAATCTGAACTGTGTCCTTACCCATCAAGTGGAGGGGCTTATTTATACAACAGACTAGGGTCTTACTACTAAGATGACTCCCCTTACTGAAAATAAAGTGTAACTTAACTTAGGCTAGGAAAATGGACACTAATTAGTTCTTTATAAGCCAGACCTATACAAGGACTTGGACCCAAGTATTTGTCCTTAACAACACTTGAACTGATAGCAATAACTTTTTTTTTTTCTTGTCTTTTCTTTTAAATCCTACTGATTGGGCTGTCACTGCCCAATCAACTAAGCTAAAAACATCAGCAAAAACATGAAAAAAGATGTGTGCTACTAGGCAGCAAGCCTAGGGGCTTCTTGGACTTCCATCTGGTGAAGGAAGGCTTGGTTCCTGCATCACCTCCTGCCTGGGATATTTCTCCTGCTGGTGTTAGGTATCCTCTAGTTGGCTCTACATTAGCAGCCATCAGCACAGGGCTAAGGTTGCCCATCGCAACCTAGTAGTTGTAGGCTTCAAGTCAACACAACCTCTCCACAAGCAGACGAATATACTAAGACATTACTTAGATCACAGTGAGAGGCACCTCATCCACTTTGTATCGCTCTTTTATGTTAGAGGGTGATCAAAGTTTCACCATACTCAAGCTAATCCTTCTTCAGTTTGAGTTGAGCTATTTTTTCATTTACTTTGATGATTGTCACTATGACAAAGTCTAAATCCTCAAGACTTATAAGGTCCAACCTAACAACATGTATAGTCTAGATGTTTCCATAAACCCCATCCCCTTCCCCTCTCCCTAAACCAAAAAATGAAAACTAACACACATGAGTGGCCAAACACTCACAAACAGAAGAAAGGACATGGACTAGAATTCTTGAGAAAGCATTCCACTGCATTGGATTGCAGAGGGCACCATCCCAGCCAAAGGCATGAGTATGGCTGTTATCTCTTTGAACCAATTACTATAAGGTCGGCAACAATGTGTTAAGGGGTGGAGGTACCCGAGCCTCCCCCCACCTTTCTCATTTTTTTTTGGAAATTTTGCCTCTAGCCTCTTTCCATGTGTTAATTATCAGTACTTGGCCTCCCAACAAAGACAATAGGTAGAAAAGTCATTGTGTTTTATGTGAAACATTAGTAACACCCCGCCCCCATATTAATCTGGCTCCGCCCCTAAGCGTGTAGTTGCAAGAAATTTGACGTTCAGTATTACAAGAACCAAGAAATTTCCACTCTAAAAACGCAGTAAATGTGGCATGTTAAAGAGTCTAATCATAACAAGTTCTACAATATCCCTAGCAATTTCAAAAGCTGGAAGTTTACACCCTAAATGTTGGGAATGGCAAGCACAGCCAAGACTCTTCTAGTAGAACCCTAACATGCATCCTAAAACACCCTAAATGCTCCTTCTTCAGTAAAATATAATACTGTTTCAAAATAGAAGAACATAAACCTTTCCGCGCGAGAATTCCGCTTTTCTGCTTCTGAGAGTTGAACGGACATTCCGAAACGCTCTGCACGACGGATCTTTTTCTGAAGATCAGACACGGGAGCTGAAGCAGAAGAAGCGGCATCGGCAGCGGCAGGAACAGGTGGACACGTCATAGGTTCGGTTCTCACGGTTTCACCTTCCTTCTTCGTTGCATCCGTTAGAGGATCAGAAGGTCGGCTAGATGAATCAGTGGATTCATCTAAACGTTCTGTCAGGGATGCCTGGTGATTATCTGTGTCTAGGTTTTGTGTAGCGACCGGTTCGGAGATTTCTATATGCTTAGCTTTCTCAAACTCAGTCGACGCCATAGATGAAACTAGAATTCGTCGAAGCAGGAACAGACACAAAGCGAGAAGCGAGAGTTTCAATTTTCAACACAGCGGTATGCCTTGATACGGATTTTTCGCTCTTTCCGTGCAGACACCTTCGCCTTCTTGAATTGCTCTGAAATTCTGTCGAACATTGACGCTAGATTGGAATCTAATCAGTCAGCATCTTTTTCAAATCTGATTACGTGAGCCACCCTAAAAATTCTAAATCGGCTGCTCAGATTTCCAGGGCCACAGTTACGTCCTTATCATGTCTTTTGGTTCCGTGATTCGCGTGCTGTCTTTCTAAATATCTGTAAAATGCTATGCTTTCGGATGACGAGGTAGTGCTTAAAGGCCAGCGTTCGATGGTCGCCACCTACGTAAATTCTATTAAATCTTAGCCGTAAATCTTAGCCGCTCAAAGCATCGTGTACCCATATAAGAATCGAATTTATTTATTATTTTTTTTTTGAATGAGGTTCATCCGAACTAGCTTGCGCGCACCACAACTAAAGATACTGACTATATAAAATTATATAGGCGGGGATTATATATGCGTAGCTTCGCCCCTAGCCCCAAGAGAAGTCGAACTCTGAACTCCTATGTGGAATTTTTCTTTTTCAACAAACCAAACCATCTTTAATCCATTGAAATCCACGTAATCTAAATGATGGACACTACAAGCCCTATTACTCAAAATCCCTAGATCTCCACCCAAAAATAAAATACTTCCAAATTACAATAATATGTGATTTTTTGCATTAAGATTTTAAAATAAAATTCATGATAATTTTTTTATTGCAACTATGTCCCAACCATCTTACGCAAAGTTTAAAATATTCCACGATATTATACGATGTTAGTTGATACGTATCCATATTTAACCCAACTGATACGATACATTTCAATATGTCTCTCCATTAAATAGAAATAGTATAAATACAACACAATTTCGATACATAAGCGATATGGTTTCAATACCTTCAGTAAATTTGATATACACCCTTCGGTATAACAGCTGAAACCGATAACTTACCGTACCGAGAACAAATTCTCACAAATACTGTTTTTAATAAAGATTATATCCATGTGTGACACCATTGGTGTTGGGATTTTTCACTGAGAATTGTCCCTTCAGTATAAAGATTCATTTGTCATAGCCATGCATGTAATAACCCTGTCACAGATGCCATTGCAGAAAAATCCATTTCTTTCTTCCTTCAGCCTTCTCTTTGTAGGAGTTTTATCCAGCTGAACAGTTAATGGTGGGTAACTGTCGCCTGTCGTCGGCACTATTAGTTCCTTTATCTGGTTTCCGGCTGAGAAAACCTTCATTGTCAGATCATTACTGAGATGCCCAATGCAGCTAATAGATGGCACAGACAACACAGAGATCCAGTCTCTTGATTCTGTACTTCAAAAGCCTCTTGACCTAAGCGCGATTTCAAGCCTCGCAACAAGGCTCGCATCGCCACTATCAACACAGGCGAGTGTATTTGAATGGTTAATCTACTTCCTTCCCCGGAGTTCAAAGCACCTACATATACATGAAGAGCAAAACAAGAGTTAAAACAAAATGGAAGGACAAAATTTGCAGCCTACGATAGATTTTAATTGATCAGCGCAGCTACACTAAGGTTTGAACTGATCTATCTTATTTGAAACAGGTAGAGATTCATCCATTTAATTTGCAGTTGAAATGGAGGTGGTCATTTCACCATGGACCAGTTGGAAACTTGGAATGAATGGCATGAAAGGCAATTAGGACACCCTAAACACAGAACTGCCCCTGAAGGTCTCCCGTAGGACCAGCCTACCCAAGCACTACATCTTTCTGGTTTCCTTAGTCTAGTTTATGGCTTCGGTAGCTTTTCCTGGTATATGAGCCAAGAGAAAAGAATCCACAACCCATCAGTAAAGAATACAATTTTTTGTGTCATCACCATTTTCTGAGGGAAGATCAGAAAAGTTCATTCACAACCCGAATCAGTAGCATACCAAGCAGAAAGACACATCTCATATAAGAATACTTTTTAAATATCCTTTATTCAGGATCATGGCCCTTTTAGGTCCCCAAGTTGCTGTGGTATAGTATGAAGGCTCAGGTTTCTTACCTAGACTCGGGTATTTAAACTACCAAGATCCCAACCAAGCTGAACTACCAAGGAAAAACAACCCCCACCCAAGGAGCAAAAAATCACTGGCAAAAGGGGTTTCATTGGCCGGCAAAACCAGTGAAACCCCTAAATGTCAGCGACATTTTGCTGACATTTTCAGGGCAGTACGTTGGTTCTTGAAGGATGTGAGGTTTTTGTTGTTAGACCTGTGTGCTTCAGATCTGCAAAGTTCGCTCTTCACTTACTGTTTCTGCGATTTGGATCTGAGATTCTGTTCTTGCTCGATCTAAAGTTTTCCTCATAGTCGTCTTCAGCTCTGTGACCAGCCATCAACTCTTTTTCCTCTTCTTCGGCTTCTTCTACTCCTCTTCAAAACCAGAAAACGTTGCAGCAATAGTAGAGGGAGGGAAAGTAAATATAAGGTTAAAGGAAGAAATCTCTGGCTTTCTCTTCAAATAAAACCTGACATTTCGCAGAACAGTTTTCCTTCCTTCAGGTCTGCGACTGTCTCTATCTGAAGTTCTTGTGGTTGTTCTTGTCTTCTATCCGCAATTGTCTCTGGTTTCAATATTTTCTCTTCCAGTTAAGAGTTTTGCCTTCTTGATCCATGGCAACCTCTGGTTCTCTGCCCCTGAAATCGTCCTATGTGCAAGCTACACTCTTACATAGAAGACGATAGTGGTCTCTGTTGCAGTCAGCTAGGCGAGCCAGTAAGTCCAAGCCTGTTGACAGAGTACGCAATATGAGCAATTAATGATTCTTTTGGCAGTTTTCGCCAACATATCGCCAGTTTGGCGATTTCCAGCAATATTGGGTTAATTTCGTTTCGGAGGGATCTTTCGTTGCACTGAGTAGCAAACCGGCGAAATATGCCAAAATGTTTTTACCTTGCCCCCACCCTCCCAAAAGAAAAACAACAACAGCAACAACAAACAAGAGAGACAAGGTGGTGGAGGCCTGGTCAGGATATGCAGGGGACCTAGGGACGAATCAGAGTTGCAAGGGGGAGAGAAGAAATTGCATTAGAAGAGGGAGGGGCAGAGAAGAGAATCATACATGCACACTCGAAATGATACTGTCTATCTCAGTCTGCTTCAATCTTTGGTGACAAATCTAATTGACCCTGATTACTCCCAAAAACTGAGGCTAATAAAAATAGAAACTCGATAAATCTCAAACTGGGGAGTGAGCCAAAAAAAGGATAAGACTGAATTATTTTAAAGCTAATCAATAGTTTGGGATTTCATTAAACAAAAGAGATGAGTGGCTGTAACCATTACCAGGCCAAAGAAAAAGAGTGATACAATGGCAGGACAACACAGGTTGTTCGCGGGGGTGGGGGGGTTCAAGGGCCAAGAAGAAGCGGCATACAATGAAACCCCAGAAAGGAGACCAGCGGGAAAAGAGCTCAATATTAAATCAGCAGGGGAGCCTTGACAACCAGTGATGCACACAGGAGATGCACACAGGAGATGGAATTCAAACCACAGCTGCTGAAATCAGGTATGAATTCTTTCTTTCTTCTTTTGGTTCTCAATTCTTTCACTCTCTCTTCTGTTCTCCACATTCTTCCATTTTCTTTCTCTTAGAATATGTTGGCACAATAGAGGTGAAGCAGGAAATGAAATGGAGTGGATGGTTCCTTTGACTCTGATACTAATTTGGTGGAGGGCAACTTAGAAGAAGAGGAAAAACTGGTCAAAAATCAGAGTTGCAGAGAAAGAAAAACTCCCACTTGCACAGACCAGAGGTTACTCGAACCATAATTCAAGTCATCATCTCAAATCTGCATAAATCATTGGTTATACACCAGTTCATAAACCCAACAAACTAAAGACTCCTAACTACCTGGGGATTAGGTTCTTCCCTTCAGCCTATTAGTTGAATGCTGGCCCCTCTTCCCCTCTTTGTATATTCTCTCTTCCCATTTTGGCATTGATAGTTTATTCATCTAAAAAAGGGGGACAAAAAAAAGGACTCCTAATTACTCCTAAAATATAGGCTTAATAGAAACAGAAACTCAGTAGAACTCATACTGGAAACTTCCCTAACAGTTGATGATTACAACTTTCCTAACTTGCTAAATTTCTACCAGACCCACTCAAAACTGAATCCAGTCCATCTCAATTTGATACCCAATTGGCTTTGGGTTGAGTTCAAGGAGTTTATCTGAATCATAAGGTGAAAAAGAAAGCAGCATAAACTTGATTTCTCTTTTATTTCTTCCTCAGTCTCAAAAAGGTATGGTAAACCCACTTGCTAAAATGCACGTTATTTACCATTATGGATCCCAATTATTTTTTAAAAAAATGAAAATAAAAAATAATTCAATCACCTAGTGAAATATAACCCCTCCCCCTGGAATTAACAAACAAACAAAAAAAGAGAGACAGGAACTTTCCACTCTCTGTACTTTGCTTTAGTATCAGTACTCCTCACCACCCACCCCTACATACTGGTTGATGGTTCACTCCCTAAAATGAAAGGATTACATCAATGGCACCAAATCCATGAGAAAATGCAGTTAAGTAATGACATCAGCCTTAATATATTCGTTTAAAACCAAAAATACCCTTATTTAGTGTAATATCCAAGACTACCCTCCCAAATACTTCTTCATCTTATTCTTCTTCCACCTCCTCTTCCTGCAACACCATCTGCCTCCAACCACTGCTGAAACAAAAATCGCACAATGCAGTAATTCTTTTGAGTTCAAGAGACAATACTACCCACATCCACTCTTAAGTTCATTTTTACCCTATCATGCATTATTTCCTCTCAAACTTTGCAAGAATCCTCTGATTGAAGCTTTCATCTCTGCATCTTCTCAGGCCCACCAGTCCTTCAAGATCAAGATTCTCCAATGATTTCAAGTTTCCACTATCCACTGGAAAATGAACAGTCCCAAAAGAACAGATTAAGCAACTACAGTGTTTAGGTCGCCAGCTCACTTTCCAGTTTCCAGATCACAAGGTTAAGGAAATGGTTATACAAGAAATGTCTTAATATTCTTGGCAAAGGTTGTGCTGATTATCATCCCGGAGGAAGCGACGGCTGAGGTAATGGTGATTTCCCGCCCCTCCTATCTTTCTTGTTAGCAACAGTAGCATTGAAGGGGACATTGGCCAGGGGGTGGAGAGTTGGAATTGCGTCATCTCCGTTGACCACTTGAGGGCAGCAATGTTTGGTCAGTCAGAGGTGCAGAGGAGTGGGGGGCAGGGTGGGTTACATAAGAAAGAACAAGAAGAAGACAACTACGAAAGAAGGGAATGAAGTCAGAGGTGAGGGTATAGCTGTCTTTTTCATTGCATTTCTAATGATGTTAGCAAATATGGTATAGTTGATAAAATCTTTTCATTTCAGGGAAGAGCAATGTAATTTCCTTCAAAAAAGGCATCACCACATTATCGCCGTAGGGTTAAGAACCTCTATACTATCATAGAAACTCTGCTCCAATCTATTTCACATTTTTCATTTGAAAGGCCCATGCAAAGAATGACTTCACAAATGAATCGATACAGATAGCAGAAAAAGTAAACATAGGAAAAAAATAATGTAAAGATATATACAACTAAAATAAATCCATATGGCCAACATACCTTTACGTGGGGTAGTTACAGAGAGCAATCTGTAAATGTGACCGATCCTGTTCAGTCACATGTTGTCTGATGAAAGCTCTTCTCCACCAAACCTGAAATGCTTTCTGGATATTGGGACAATCATCACCCTTGTTCAGGAACCGATCAAACCAATTCACTAGTATGGCCTGTTGTTGTGACAGTGGCAATGTAAGAATCGTCTGACACAGCCCATCCTCCACCAATTTCTTATCAACTGATCTAGAAGCTCTCCTCATCCATCCAAAGTCTTCATATAGAGCCTCCAACCATGTTGATAGCAAATTATACCTAGCATCTTTTGGCACCAAGATTTGTCCTCTCCCAACGGCAATACACAGCTGAGCAGTAATCTTGCTGATTTCATACCGATACACTGAGGGGATCTTTGAATGAAGAATAGCAAGATCTTTCTGATCTGCCCACAACCTCAAAAACTCATCAGCCATCTTCTTCTCAATCAGAATACCGACAATCCATTGCATATTGTCAGCTTCTCGAGAGATCTCACCCATTAAAACTCCCCGATCACGCCTGCTCTCATCCAAACTTGCAGCTTCAGACAAACTAAGGACAAGAGAACTGAGGCATCTTTGGCAAAGATCATAAAGAGCTTCTCTGGATACATCAACTCTGTTACGTGGACAGCTGTGATGGGTGAAGTCCTCCTTGAGCAAACCAGAAATCAAAGTTTTCATTTCTCTTCGGGCTTTATCATCCTTGGCTCGTAAGATACCAGTAAACAGTTGCATGAAGATATCATCAGATCTAAATGAACTAGAAGGTTCCCCCGAAATTCTACAAAGAACTTCAGTGCCTGAATCATGAAGCTGAAGCTGAGAGAGGAGAGAAATGACTTTCTCCTCCTCATCCTCAGTCCATGGAACTGCTTCCAAGTATGCCAGGCATGATGCTATCCCAGCATCAAACTTTATAGCTGCAGAAACCTGCAAAATAATGAAAAATATTACAACGATTCGGAAGACCATCCTGTCCAAAGTATACACAGAATACAAATTAATGATCTTTCCCCAAACCATAAGACAACTCCAGTAGCATTGGTGTCTAAGAAACAAAGATCAGATCTGTTTACCTAGAACAACTGCATTCTATCCCAGGTTCCACGTGAAACAAATACACACATAACAAAAGCTGAAGATGGCCAAAGCTACACATACATCTAAATGTCCTTGAAAGTGGAAAATCCCCTCGTTTTCAATTTCACATCAAAACACAGAATTGTAGGAAACATAGCATCAATTCATTTGACATGCGACAGGAACTTATTATCTACTTTCTTTACTTTGATTTTTGGTCGACAACTACCATATTAAAAGTTCAGATTGACGCCATAAAAAATGAAAAAGAAGAAAAGTGTAACTTAAGTTTAGAGTTAAAGCACAACCACAGTAGCCACAGTCACATTCAACACTTGCATTTAAGAAAGTTAAACTGCAAAGTGGAGAACCCATAAAAAGATTCTGTTGCTACTTACAAACCCATCAGACTCTCCAAAGACCATATAAAGAAAGCCGTTCATAAAAAGAAGAAAAAAAATTTGATGATACCCAGAAAAAAGGACGAAGAAATCTTACCTTGAGCAAACCTAACACCTTCTTAATGTCTTCTTTGATCAATATCTTCTTCAAATCATCGCTATACATCATGACCACTGTCTCAACATAGATTTCCACATCGTCACAATCACAAATCTCCACCGAATGAGAGACGGCCCCATTCTGAGCAAGCTTCTCTGCAAAGAAACGGCTTCGACCAGCAAGAACCCGGCGATGGACGTTCATAGAAACCTTAAAGCCATCTTTCGAGCTCACAGTAAGCTTAACATCACTGACACCTAGAGTTCCGCAGTTGGGTTTGTAAAATGGAGCTTCAACCAAGATCCTCGAGACCCTCTCCCGAAGCTCGTGAGGCTTGTCGTTAGAACGCCTAGATTCTCGCAGTTGTTCTTCGGACATCATTTCGAAGAGGGTGGAGGTCGATCTGAGCTTGTCTGGTAATGCAGGAGGAGGAGGAGAAGGATAAGGAGAAACGACCTTAGAGTTTGTGGGAGAAGAAGAAGGAGAAACCCTAGAAACAACCCGTGAAGGAGAGAAACAGAGATATGGGTCTGGTATAAAACCCTGTTTTATCATCGTTGAGACTTCTCTGGATTTCAGTAGATCCTCAGCCGCCATTGGAGACAGCTTGGGCGCCATTGGTGTGAATGCTCAGAAGTCTTCAAATCGAAAATCCAGAGATGGACACACGACTGAGAAACTCGTCAGTGACTGTTCCCACCAAACGACCACCGTCAATCAGAAGCAAAGCATTAATTAGAAGACCACGTTCTCCTGAGATTGTTCGTTGCTTTCTGATCAAATCAAATCAAATGCCGTGGATCACGAAAAAGATAACTCCAGTGAATGAATATGATCCACCAAACTCGAGACAAGTAGACCACAAACAGTTTATACAATTTGTTTTTTGGGCGTAAGGGAGCTTATAGCTCATAACTTCATACATGTGATGTGCCCCCCCACCCCCCACATGCCGTCACCATTCGAGTGAGAACCGAGTAGAGCAGTGATTGTATTGATTGCTCTAATAACAAAATAAATATATCGCGAATGCAACTTGCTAGAGTGGTATTTCTCACATATTTCTCACAGTTCTCAGTAGAGAAATCATGGTTCCACTTTTGCGAACAACAAAGTGATTTATTAGATAATCGTAAAAAAGGGGATCTTAATTACTATAATTACTATTCGAAATTCGAAAAAGGGGCCGTTGAACGGTTGAAAAAAGCCCAGGCCTGCTTACGGAAAGTAGAAATGGAAGCAGATGAGTTTCTAGTTCCGGGTTCCAATCCCGGGCAACCCATTAAAGATGTAACCAAAGTATGCTCAAACGGGCCCGGATGAACTTCAGACACTAAAAAAAATAATGACTAAATTGGAGCTAAACGGATATGTAGATTGATTTTACTGAACACTCATTGAGATCTGACCGTTCAATCTATAGAATTAAGTTTGATAAGTTCGTTAAAGTTTAAGATTTTTCCCACTATTTACAAGTAATTTTCATCACCGTGCCTTTTTTTTTTTTTTTTTTCTTACTGGATAAAGTCGGAGGTTCCCTTGGAAAGAGGTTTTCTAAGCCTAGGGTTCTTTGGCGATGGCTTGTTTTATGATTAACCGAAGATTCATTGATCGTTTCCAAAGAGACAGTAATATAAGTTTAACGTTAAAAGGCTTCTTTTTTTTTTTTAATTTAATATCATTCAAAATGACAACTGGTGAGATTAACAAAACTAACCCATAAATGAAAGAGAAAAATTAAAAATATTGTTCGACAATTTAGATTTAGTTTATCAAATATGATGTAGATTTTTAGAGGCTAAGAGATTCACATGTCCGTTCAACTACCACCTTCCCAAAAATAATAATAATTAATTAATTAATTAATAGAAAAGGATTTTCCACGAATAGTTAGAATTAGAAAATAAATAATAATGGTTTGCCACATGCCATCACCAATCGAGCATTGAGCCAGCCAGAGCAGTCATTGTATTGATTGTCAATATAGGGTTGGTAGAGTGGTCAGATCCATAAATCTCAGTAGAGAGGTCATGGGCTCAATCTTATGAATGTCACCCAAGCTGACCTGAATAAACCTCGGACACCCAAAAAAGTAAATAAATAAATAAATAAAAAGGATTTTCCACGCATAGTTAGAATTAGAAAATAAAACCAACGGGGTTGGTCCAAATGGTAAGCAACTTCCCGCTTGGGAGACTCACCCACCATAGCTAGGTGTGCGAACCAGGTCGAACACGGTATATAAATCGGTTTTGGAATAATAATAAATAAATAAAACTCTTTCGCCCAAAAAAAAAATAATAAATAAAACTCTTCGTATCGTAGAGTATTACGATTTGACGGTAACTGATTTCCAGTAGGATTTGGACTCGTCTTTCCTATTTTGTCTACGCTTCATTCCCTTACTCTATAAATAAATCGCCTCCATACGTTCTAGGTCACAACATCTTCTATTTCGTCTTTGCTGAAATCACACTGGTTCTTTTCTATTTTCTCACAGAGACTGAGACAGGTGCTGTTGAAGAATTTTTCAGATTTTTTCTGCTACAATGTCTTCTGAGAAGTTGGTTTTGAAGAGTTCTGATGGTGAAATCTTTGAAGTTGATCAATCCGTCATGTTTGTATCAGAATTCATCAAGAACATGGTCGAGGATGGGGTTTGTGGAACGATACCGTTACCGGACATCAGTTCAAAGACATTAGTCAAAGTTATTGATTACTGCAAGAGATATAGTAATGGATCTACGAAGAAGAAAGGGAAACAAATTATTCTGGTAGGGGAAGCAGATGGAGACGAAAAGAAACGAAAAGCAGAAATAGATGAAGAAAGGAAGTGGGAAGAAAAATTTCTGAAAGTTGATCAACAAACGATTTGCGATCTCATACTTGCTGCAAATTTTCTCAACATTCCAGGATTATTGGAGTTGGGCACGGAGAACATAGCTAGCATGATAAGGGGGAAAACGGTTGAACAGATACGAGAGACGTTCAATGTTGAAAACGATTTCTCTCCTGAAGAAGAAGAGAAAATTCGGAATGAAGCTCCATGGGCTTTCCAGTATTGATCAGTTTTGTTCTAAAAGTAATTAGAAACACAAGATTAGAATTAGGTTTAGAATTAGGTTTTTGCACTGAGCAGAGCAGTGATTGTATTGCTCTAGCCAGAGAAAAAAGTGCTGCTTCGTCAGCGTTCTATGTGTTTTTTTTTTTTTTTTTTTTTTTTTTCGAATCTTACTTTCCAATCAATAATGTTGTTTTCTTCGGAAATTTTTTTTTCTTATATAAAAGAAATTTGATTGAAGGCTATGAGAAATTAGAGATCTAAACAATACAAAATTGTTTGAGTGGCATTTTGTAGTGGTGTGGTTGTGGGTAAGGGTGTTGTTATGAATAAAATTTATACCGGGTCTGGGTCTGTCTTGGTTCAATCTTCGATCCTGATCAAATACGGCTTAACCACGTTTGGGTAGATCCTGGTTAGCCCTAACCCCAAGTCCCGACCACCGGTTTTTTGTTTAAACCACTTGTTGTGTGACAGTTAATCTTCCACCCCCAAGAAAAGGAACATTAATTTTCCACTCCCACGAAAAGGGGAAAAGACTTTACACTTATAGATATAGAAGAGATCCCGAAGAGATCCCGTAGAGTTTGGCTATCATTAAACCCCTAGTTTAAGGAATAAAATGTTAAATTCTAATTAAAAATTAACTCATCGTCCATTGATTTCTCTCTATTTATTCTCTCATAAATCTTTTATTTTATTTCCTTATTTTTCTCTTCTTCTTTTTTTTTTCTCACATGTCTAGCAAAATATTGTAGTAGTTAACAGACATTGGAATTTTCCTAAATCTTCTCCACAATTATCAATATTCAATCTTTGTTTCTCAAATTATTCCCATTTCTCTCTCACCCACGATTTTGCTAATATTCTTTTCAAAAAGTATAACTGATTTTTTTTTAATTCATTGTTCTTTCTTTCTCCTAAAATTTCGATTATACTATTAGCAATTTAAATTTCGTTAGAATTCATCTATTGATTTTATTGGATCATAATTATTGATTTTTTTTTAATTCTTAATATTTCAATTCCTATTCATAAAAATTTAAATTTCGTTTAAAATTTTAGTCATCAATTTTATCAGATCTAATCGTAATCATTTAATTTTATTTTTGAATCCATAAACTTTCTATTAAAGTTTGGATTCTTACTGATAACAATTTAAATTTTAAGTTTTATTAATTGGATGTTTAGAATTTCAGCCATTAATATTATTAGATCTAATTATAATCATTGAATTTTTATTTATTTTTACTTAATTTATGAAAAATGATTGTTTCCCGTATTTAGTATATAAACTTCAAATCTATATTTTTCCCTTAGTTTCTCCCAAATTTTCTTTCCATCCTTTTTCTTTCACAATTTTGGCCTTTATGCTTTATTTCAATATATTTTTTATTATGATTACAGTGTGTTATTTATATTTTAATCATCTTATTAATTTACCCAAATTTTTAATGTGACTCCCATGTCAGAATGTAATAAAATAATTTAGAGGTACACAAATGACCACGTTCAACCCTAAAAAGGCATTAAACTGTCAAAGAGAGGTGATCCAATTTTTCTTTGGTAAGAAAGGAAGGATAAACCAAAATTTTCTTTTCGTAGGTAAGAGATGAGATGGGCCCTTATAAGACTCATTTGGGCCAATTCTAAATTACTTTATTATATTAAATAATAGACCCACATATTTTGGGGCCCACACATATTTTTATTTTTTTTATTAATAATGAATTTTTCCCCTTGGTAAAATAAAGCAAATAACAAAAATATATACAAATGACTTCAACCCTAAAAAGTTAAATGCAAACAGAAATTTTCTTTGGTAAGAAATGTAAACCATAAGGGGGAATTAAATAAAAACTAACTAGACATTATTCACAATACAAAACAAAAACAAAATCAGAAGAAATAAAAAAAATAACAAAAAAAGGAGAAAAAGAAAAACGATAAATAAATTAAGAAAGAGAAAGAGTACTTAATTGTGGAGTAGATTTTTTTTCCGCTTATAGAAAGGAGAGAGAATAAATAGAAAGAAAAGAGGAGAGAGGAGAGAGGAGATAGAAGAGAATAAATAGGGATTGAAGAGTTAGTTTCTTATTATAAATGACATTTTGATTTTTGAATACCTAATAAGATGTTTTTAAAAAATTTCATTTAACCACGTTTATAAACAGAAGAGAATAAATAGGAAGAAAAGATGAGAGAGAAGAGTGGGGAGAATAAATAGGGAATTATAGTTTTTAATTAGGAATAACATTTGTACCCATTATTTTACCTTTAAAAATGATTCTCAATATTTGGGGGGGGGGCAAATAGAGACATTTCACATATGGGAAGAGAAAAAAAAAGTGGAAAAATCAAGGGAATTATGGGCATTTGTACAAAAATTTAAAAATTATGGGGGCCATGGCCCCCCTCGGCCCCTTCATGGGTCCGCCCCTGAATCCAACGACCGAGAACAAGAAGTAAAACCTATAAACAAGTAGCCTACGCCGAGAAGAAGTATCTGAATCGTTTTCCTTACAATCTTATTCAATTTTTGCTCTGTGATCAGTTCCATAACTGACTTAGCCTTTGGATGTGGCCTCTTGACCCCAGGGTCGGGTCACATCTAACACTGTTTGGCAGGTGAATCCTCAAACATCTCAAGGTTGAGCAGATTTTGGACACATCAGGTGTCAATCGATATAGTTTCGATAATTCAATGTAGTTTCAGTTTAGTACCAACTTTGAATACCGAAAACCAGAACCATATGGTATTGTATGGTTTCAATATTTGCAAAAACGGTTCACTATGGTTTCAGTATTAAATCGGTGCGGAAACGGTTTAAACACGCTATCTAGTGAGGTACAATTTTGGTACGAACGAATCCATGCCACTATTGTTATTAGTTCAATAAGATTCTAATGAAATTGCAATCAAACAATAAATCTGATATTAACATAAACAAAATAAGTAAATCTAATAAATAGAGACAAATCAAATAAATCTAAGAAGAAGGGTGAAGGACGAAATGAAAAAATTGAAATAGAGAATTAGGGATAAGGTAAAGGTAAAGTGTTTTAATTGTAAACTTACATTTATATCTTTTAATTTGATAGGGTATCAATTTAGTATGGTTTCGGTACATACCGTGAGTACCTGAAACCATAACCATACCAAAGAAATTCGGTTATCGATCTTGAATGGTGCGGTTCGATACTGTTCAACGATTTCGACACGCAATGGACACCCTTAGTTGTGGTTTCGATCCTTGCTAATGACATTTACAATATTAAAAAAAAAAAAAAAAAAAAAAAAAACCTGTTCCAAAAGAAGAAGAAAAATGAAGAAAAAAAAATTAGGGATCTACATAGATTCCCTAGTCAAGAATTAAGCTATAAGGCCAATCTAATCAAGGGGTTTTTTTAAAGGTCTTGCTTGGGTCCTTAGCATTAAATGTGCAGGACCATCAAGCCACACACTATGGGCAGTCGGATCGAAATTTCAATCTCTACCAATAAAATTCAATGGTCAATATTCAATTTCGACTGAAATTTTGGATTTGATGGTCCGAAATCTTGGTTTGACTGTCATTCACATTTAATGCGCATGATTCAAGTAATTTTGTTTTTTAATATGAAAGAAGAGTTGAAGTTGGAATTGGTTTTTTTTTCTTTTCTTTCTTCTTCTTCTTGTGAAGAATTGGGGTATCATGCAACAACAACAAACAATCGAGGACAAAAGATAACTACAAAACATTTGCAATAATAGAAAGAAGCTCCAAAGCTAATTCAAACTTCTTCCAAAAAGCTTTAGAATTAAGTGTACATGTGGATATGCTTTTGGTACTGTAAAGATAACCTCCTACGTAGGGAAATTGCTTAGGTGTTGTACAATTAATGCGCAACACCTGCAGCAAACGAGATCTCGACCGTATATTTTCAAAAAGTATGTTTTCACACTTCTGAGAAACGGACGGTCGAGATCTCAATCTCAATCATTCACAACACATTGATGAAGTCGACTCCTCTATGTAGAGGTAGAAAGACTAAGAAAGTCTTAGGTTTGAACTTCCGTCTCTCTACACTTTCTTCACCACCAGTCTTCTCTCATCAGTCCTCTCATGTTATTGGAGAATTTTTAACCCACTTAAAAAAAAAGCCTTTTGGGCTGAGCTAATTAGGTCAACAAATAAGATTTTAATATGCATAGGTTAGGGATTAACTTTGAAATTTTTTTTTTTTTTTTTTTTTTTTATTCATAGTGTGACCACTGCAAATTGAAAATTCCACAAATATTAACAACAAAACCTAAAATGTAAGAAATCCTCTGGGTACCCAAATTAAGAAAAATTCCTAAAACAATATTTTGATTGAAGTAACCCATTAGATTGGACAGGTGAACGATCCAGGGAAAAGATGGAGCAGGTAAGCCATATTTAAATTTAAATTAACAAATATAGACATCTGAAAATTACAGGGATACCCATATACAAAGTTGTAAATCCTCCATTGTCCTTCTTTACCAAAAACAAGAAATAAAATAAAATAAAAGAATTGAAATGAGAAACACAGCCTCTGACTGATGAGATATGATACAAAAGAGGCAATTTATGGCAAAAACCAGAAATTTAATTAAGAGCAACTCATTGATGGATTCCAATCTAGGACAATCTAGAGCATCACTTGGCAATGAACGAATATCCACCATTAGATCCAACAGGTAAGGTGAGATGGGTCCCAACTCAAAGAGGTTGCCCATCTCTCATATGCATGACATCCTAATTGTATGATTAAAATCTGATTTTTGTTCCAAAACAAAAGAATTTACAGGCTTCAAGTAAAGTAATGATCAGAAGGTTAAGGATTGCATCATCTCTTCAGTTCTACAAGAATTATGTATAATTATAATAGGATCAAAATTTCTCAGCCACTCCATCTTCCTTCAGTTAATGCAGCTGTGAAATTTCTTCCTTGTTGAATTTTCTTTAAAGCTCTGGTTCTGCCTTTGTTGTCAAGTATGATGAGCTCAACTCTTCTCTGTTTTGATACTTCAACATGAGCTTCTGACTTAACACCTCAGATTCCAATCTCTGAGTTTCTTTTCCCTGTAAGATCATTGTCAGGGGAAGAACAGTTAGAAACAAAATAAAAGAAATCTTCTAGTTGGGTTAGGTTAAGTGGGTTCTTTCAGTTCTAGCCACAACTGACTAATGGGGTTACCCAGGTGTAGCTTTCAATTAGAAAGCATAAATGGGATCAAATGTCTTTGTTGCTTGTTGCTATAAAATATAACAACTTGGAATCAAAATTCCATATGAAAAGTAATAAAGAAATATGAATTTGACCTGAAGGTGGAGATTGTACAAGACTTTTCCCCCGTTGGATTCTGTAGCTGAAGCACTCAGAACTTGAAGACCCACTTCTTCCAGATCAACTAAAACCTCAGAAAGAGGAATGTTCTTGGATTTGGATGAACAAATCTGAATAATAATCTCTCTTTCGTCTATTTTACTTGCTGAAAAACTCGGCAACGATGATACTTGGGTACCTTTCCCCTGTTTTTGAAGTTTGATGTTATCTCCTTGCTTGTAGATGCTTGCTAATATATCTTGTTTCTTCTGTGTTAGACTCTGGACATGTTTCTGCAACTCTGGTATATACCTGAGTGCACAAGCTACAGTAGCTGGGATGCTCAGCTTCTTCTGCAGTAACCCAATTCAATTTATATGAGAAACTAACAAAGAAAAACAGAGGATCATGAAGAAACAGAGAATTAACATCAATATAGGTATTAAAATTTGAATACCGTTCTATCTCTTTCAGGAAGTAGAGATTGAAGAGTTGAGTACAAATCATTCAATCTTTTTCTGCGATCACGTTCACTTGCGTTGTGATTCAGTTTCTTGAAAGCATCTTGATCACCACTTATAGCACTTGTTGGGGGACCTTCAGGATCCATAACTTGCTGGGAAGAAGGAAAGCATAAGAATGATTCTGCAATTGCAGCTTCTTTGTAGTTGCAGTTCATGAAAAGCTCAGTATTTCCAACTGTCTTGTGTTTAAGAACTGTGAGATCATCAAGCCTTGGCAAGACAAAGCTTGGAAATGGTGTAGAGTTAGCCAACATTGTTTCTGAATTTTTTTGGTAACTCTGTTCTTCTTTGAAACCAGAGGAGATGAGATCCTGAAGCAGACATGGACTTGAAAACTTGTATTTTTATAGTAATCTTCCCTACCCAGCTTCCATTAAAAGTTTTGAATTATTAAAGAATAAATACATGGTAGGACAAATAATTCATTGACACTTTCTTGTATTCTTTTTTCTTTAAAGAAATTTAACCAAGAACTGAAAACAACACTTGGGTTTATTAATCTGATGAAGTGGAGAGGTGAAATTATCAGAAAGCAACAAATTTTTTTAACTTAGATTATAATAAAGCAGCAGAAGCCATTAGGGTTTGGACGCGTTTGACAAACCTGATGTGGCCTTCTCCAATTGTTTCCTACTTAGATTTGCCAAACATACATACAACTGGGTTCCATTTGCAGAGTCAATATCTAGCTTTTAGCTTTTCTACACCAAATCACCTTTCTCTTTATCTTTCAGGGTTAATTATAATCTTTATTATAATTCATAATGAGGGTTAAGGAGTAATTAGATTCTAGAAGGAGATATTAGCTGTTAATTACTAAACTTAGTTGGATCATTAGAGTTCCTGGATGTTAGGGTTCCCTTATATTAGATTATAGTTGTCTTTTCTTATCACATTCTCTAACTCTATGTATATCTTACAACCATATGATGTCATTGAAGATCTAAATACCTAATTCTAATTATTGAGAGGAGAAACTGCTGGATTTTGCCAGAGGTGGCATTTTAAATGTGTTCTTTTGTGTCTCTTTATTATAAATATTTGAAAGGAAGGCACTGCAAGAAAGTTAGGGTTTTCTTCGTTTGTCTTTCTCTATTATAAATATTTAAAAGGTCCAATTTCCTCTTAAGTTTGTGAAGTAAAGTTTGCAAATACAGGGTTGTTCAAGTGGTAAGATCAATACCTCTTAATGAAGAGGTCGTGATTCGACTCTCGTCGAGGCATATGTAGCGTCCCCATATCCTATATATATAATATAAAAAACACATTTGTTCTAAAAAAAAAAAAAGATAAACATATATAAAGAAAACTTCAGCAAGAAAGTTAGGGTCTTTTTCTTTAGAAACTACAAGGGGAGAAATATTTCATCCACTGATTAAAAAATTAAAATTTTCAAATTTTATTTAATCTGCGTCACATATATACTTTGTTCCACACTAGGGTTGGCTTTTTTTTTTTGGGGGTCGCTTTGAGGGGGGGGGGCTTATCTCTGAATTGGATTTCCCATTTTATTGAGATGAGAAAAAACAAAGGAGACACCGAAGAAATCTCCAAAATGATGACCAATTCGAGGAATCCATTTCTCATTGTCGGCCTAAAATTAGTGTGTAATTTAATCCAATGTAGTCTATTGTTCTTTAGTTTTCCATTTTTGAGTTATGAACTAAAATATTCATTCGTTAAAAGTTGCATATATTGATGTCAAAAACTTTATTTGACTATGTAAATGTTATCATTCTTTACATCATCATCATGACATTCAAAATCACCGTATGCTATAATTATATATATAGAATGTTCTCCCTAAAACGCCTACGCCAACTCTCAGGTGCTTTCATATCTCAATTGCAACCGTATGTACAAAATTTCTTAAAATAAATAATAATATTCTACAAACGTAATCAAGTTGAGAAAAGATATTGGTCAAACTTTCCGACATTAAATATGTGTGAATTTTGTTAATGTGTCAAAATGATTAATTGTGAAAGTGTAACGCTATGCGCTTGCCACTTGTCTTATATTCAAAAGTGTCTTAGTTGAGCAAAATTCTCAAAATAATTTGAAAATGATCTATCAATATATCATTCTAAAAAGTTAGTATTATCTAGTTACTAGTTTTGCAATAGAAGGGAAAATGAATTTGGTCTCCTAATAAATACTCATTATATTATGTTGGGAGACGGGGAACAAGGGAACATAAGTATGTTTTTGGTAACGTTTTCAAACTAGGAGACCAATGTCTTTAAATGTTCCTATGTTAGGAACTCGATTATTTTATTTATTTATTTATTTATTTAATTGAGGTTTGTCTAAACTAGCTTATGCATGCCTTGATTACATATTGGAGGTAGTTTTTTACATATTCTTTTAATATAAAACAAAAATTCACCCCTGGCCTCAATTATATGAATTTTTCTTTATATTAAAGTTTGATCATCACTCACATTTAATTGATTAAATATTAATATCAAGTTAACAGTTAAGCTCTCTAAAATCTAAACTCTGATACTCCTTTTAGGTGGCTTAGTGAAGTTAATTATCATGGAGTCCACATAAGTTTGCCAACATTATTTGGAAATTGAATCACCAAACTTTGATTTAGGAAATTATAATAAGATGAATTATGTGACATTCTCATGACTAATTCATTCTTTTTTATTATTCTCAAGAAGTATCATTGGTTAGCTAGGGTTTATTCAATTGAGTGAGATGTAACAATGGTAAGTAGTAGGTCTAAAGTAATAAAAAACCAAATATCTTGTTCCATCAATGGAATTTATTAGAGTTGTTGTTTGATTATGTAATTTTTTTCTTTCTCGTCTTTTGAAGGAGTGGATCAATATGTTTTACCTGCATTTGTCAACTGGAGTAGGTTCCCCTCCTAAAAATCATAATACGTGTCTGTTCGAGCTTCTTCCATGTATCATTAATTCAAACAAATGTAATTGTTTATTAGTGGAGTTTGGTGTCTGATTACATTATCATAAATTAAAAATAATAATAATAAATAACTTTTGTGATAAAGTCATAGCAGGACATTGAGGCTAACCTTAGGAAAATTTTAATATTGCCACTTGTCTTATTTATGTACCTAACAAAACATTTTATAAATTATTTATAAAAAAAAAAAAGGACACATGGCAGCAAGTAGAGGGAGGGGGGATTTTTATTAATTAATTAGTTTTTGGTTCATTTATGTGATAATAGTGAAAAATAAATGTCATTTAGAATACCAAAAGAGAATGTGAAAGGTGAATTAATTGTTGGGGGATTTGGAAGAAAAACAAATTAATAAAAAGATATAGAATCTTTCACAGGCTGTGGATTTAGCCACGTGGAATTTGATGTGATTGTATTAGTTGATTTTTTTTCATTTATATAAATATTGTTGTTATTGATAGATATGTTGCTTTTGTCTTGGGTTATCTAAAAATAATTGAATAAAAATAGTAAAATTAATATTTAAGTTTTTTTTGAATGATAGCATTTTAATTTAATTTTACAGCTTAACAATAAGGATGCATTTATAATTAATTTTTCTTCAAAGATAATAAGTGTAACTGGTTATAAATTTAAGGAGTTTATATGTAATTTATTATTATTCTTATTTTTAATAAACAAGTATGTGGATCACAAACAACATAATAGATTGAGGGGACCCAACGTGTATTAACAATAAGGATGCATTTATAATTAATTTTTCTTCAAAGATAATAAGTGTAACTGGTTATAAATTTAAGGGGTTTATATGTAATTTATTATTATTCTTATTTTTTAATAAACAAGTATGTGTGATCACAAACAACATAATAGATTGAGAGGACCCAACGTGTAGTTCAGATTAAGGGACAAAAGAACACGATATTAGAATAAACGAGTTTAGTTTGACTCTTAATTTTCATATTCAAACACAAAATAAGTTGTAATTGGACCTTAAATATATGTGTTCTTCATTTTTTAGTTTAAAAAGAAAAAGTTAGTAAGAGTCAAGTTGTATATGGTCGAATGAATTTATCTTAATTTATTTTGATTCTGAACAAGGTTCGAGTTCAATGAAACCATATGTTGAAATTGAATTGTGCATATCCCAATCATATCTATCATATACTTTAAAAATTATTGACACCTTAACATTCCACTCGAGGGCACAAAAAAAAGAACAACCTTCGGTTAACACATGAAAACAATTGAATTAAGATTTAATGCATTACTAAATGGTAATGTGCTAATTAATGGACAAAATTAGTGTTAATCTGACTATAATATGACAGATATATAAAGCAAAAGTGCAAACCTTGGATGGTGCTAGTAGATATTACTCTTTGTAAAACATATAAAAAGTTTGTGCCACCCCACTGGCTTAGACTCGAGCGGGGGCTTAACATGTCACATAGTCGAGACAGTTACCACCCAACTTAATCAAGGCTTTACATACGCTAGACCTATATGGCAACCACTCTCAATTCGGAAGGTCAACTCAGCAGCCAATTGAGCGGGACCAACGACAAAGAGGCATAATTCCAGGAGAATCAACAGCCCTTGTCGGGTAAACTTACCAAATCCGTAAAAGGTAACACTTATAGTATAAAAGCAAGGACTCGCCCCTCCGATAAGCATCTAATGCATTTTGAACATAATCCTGTGTAGCTTTTGCACGGGATCTTAACCTGTTCACAGTCTGACTAAGCCATCCGAGGCGGCTGCTCGGCACACGAGCCGGCCCACATCTAACCTTTCTTGCAGGGTTCATCATCTCGAAGTACGAAATGAGGCTTGGTCGGGACCAGCAATATAACTGTGACACATCAATTAAAATTACCAATTTTAAAAAATTTAAGGAACAATTATATGCTCATTTCATATAAAAAAAAATTTAATATTATTTAAGTGTTTGGGAAAGTTGGTCACAATTGTAAAGTGTCATTTACCCAAAAAATTCTGTAAATTTACATTTTGGTTTGGCATTATTATTGTTCTTCCTCTTTTGACTCTATTAGTGTGAGAGCAATTTTGAAGAAATTTTTATAATTATTCAATTAATTTGACTTAAATCCTAATATGAATTTTGAGGTCAAAACCAATAGTAAAACTGGTGATAAAAAAATATTTCTTAAAATTTATTATCTAATAGTGGGAATGACCAAATAAATCTATAATTTTAAGAAATCGATTTTAATAAATAATTAAAAAAAATCGATTCTCATAACTAAAATAAAGTTGATTTTGAAATAGAAAGTGAATAACAGGTCAAAAAAAAAAAAAAAACACTAGATAATGCAAGGAATTTTTTATTCTTTTTATAGAATAGAAAAGTTAACATTATTAAAAAAAAAAGGCAAATGAAATATGATAAGCTAATTTATTGAGAAATTACTTTTATCTAGGGGTGTAAATGGATCGTTCGGACGGAAGTGGTAATACCATATCCGCATCCTATTATTCGGCGGCTCGGATAATATCCATCGGATTCGATTTATTCGGAGATAATCGGATAGTTATTTCTGAAAATTATTCTAAATGGCAAGAATATAGATTGAATACAGTTTTCGTCTACTTAATAACTATTTACCCTTTATTTGTAGTGTTAGGTTTCAATATAAGATTTAACAACTTTAGTAGTTATTTTAATAAAAAATCTAGAAAAATACTCACATATTTCAAGTAAAAATATATAAAATAAGAAAAACAAATCCAAATAAGTAACTTAATCGGATAATTTTTCGACGGATATCCGGATAGAAAGGGGTATACCATATCCGCATCCTATTGTAATAGGACGGATTCGGATACCTCTCGGATGCGGATGCGGCGGATTTCGGTTATCCATTTACACCCTTACTTTTATCTATTTTTCATTGGTTTCAGTTATTCCATGTGTCACCTAATTAACAAACGACAATGATTTATCTGTTTAAAGGATTTTTATCTGCTCAAGTTCTGACACGTTTAAGTTTCATTAAAATGATAGACATTTGTCATATTTTAATTTTAGGATTAGCATTTTTCTAACCCTTAATCATGGTTTCTTCTTTCATTTGCGACCTTTAATTCTTTCTTCTTTTGAGTTTCATCTCTTTCTTCTTCATTCTCTCTAGCTTTGGCAAAGTCTAAAATTGATCACATACAAAATTTCACAGCTAAATTCAATAAAATTTGTTGTGTAAATAATCATATTTAATAAAGAGATTGATAATATGGGAGGAGAGGATTGAATTCATACTTGTAGACACGAGAATGAGAGGAAAATAAAAACAACACTCGTTAGAAACCGCAAAGAAAGAAAAAAATTGTTATTGAAAAGACAATTTTTTTTAATTAAAATTTTCATTTTTCAAGTAAGACAAAATCAAATTTTTTTGGTATAAGAAACGACAACGATGCCTTGTCACTTTTTTTTTTTTTTTGTAACAAGGCTTATATTATAAAAAGGCTAAGCCAAGGCAACAAAATTACAAAAGATTCTGCAACCAAGGAGCGAATATAGGCCGCTTGGTTGCGCCTGAAGTCGACCTGGCCCTCCTTGCTAGGTGGTCCACCAAAGCGTTGATCCCACTAGGAATAAAACCAAATGTGACAACGATGCTGTGTCACTTGTGTGATTCAACTCCCACCCTTTGGTTGGTGTAAATTCTTACATAACAAGGATATTTTCAGAATCTCATACCTAATTTCAAATAAGGATTTTTTAAAAATAACAGTAATTGAGAGCAAAAACCCCAAAGTTGACTTAGTTGGCAAAGATAAAGAAATAACACTCTCAAAATATGAGATCAAAAGCAGTGATGGGGCTATGATTTAACATCAAAGGGTGTTACAATGACATTTTTACCCATTGATTTTACCCTAAAACTTTCTTTCCAGTAAAGGGAGGGAAAGAAGGGGGAGGGCTGAGAGTTCACTTCGACCGAATTGACCAACGGCTTCTTGTGACCTGCCCTGAGTGCCCATACATACTAAGACCATGTTCACACATCGAATAAGGTCTGGTGGAAAGGGGGTAGTTAGTTGGTTGCTTCTTGGTCACGCCCCCCCCCCTGTTATGATATACCTCATCTAAATTCTCAAATAGGAAATTGCATACCATTAGTTGATATACGTATAGGAACATAGGTACATGACATTGAATGTAATCCAGGTCAAGGCGCAAGCTGGTTCGAGCCACAGGAACTTTTGCAAAAATAATGAAGGAACCAATACCACATTGTCTTGTGTGGCTATCTTCGGGTGTTGAAAAACTCATTGATTCTTGATGCTGAGCTAATGTTGGTATAATCTTCAACCACAAAGTTGGAGGGCTTAGGTGGGGGCACTAGCAGTTTTATCTCTAATTTTCTTTAAGGAATAATTATTGTTGCATCCCTGTACTTAGCTTAATTACTAAAAGGACCTTGCTATTTATGAAATCACTGTTCCCTCCTCAGTTCTAACCATGGAACAACTTTTGGCCAAAATTCAGTGACAGTGAACCTTAAAAGGCTAGCAAAAATGAGATTTTCCAAAAAATCTTCTAAAAAATAAGCTATTTTTCAGCAATATTCCAGCGAACTAGCAAAATGCAGCGAAAATCTCTGCAGAACGTCGTCGGTATCTATCGTTTTTGTTCAAATCCTCGAATTATATTGGAACCCTAAGCATCTCTGCAGAGAAACGGTGATGGAAAGAAGATTGAAACAAACAATAAACTTTAGTAGTTTATCATTTTAGCATTTCAGAAAGAAAACAAGTGAGAGGAGAGACTAAGGAGAGCTCGTTGAGTGGCTGAGCAGACAGACTTAAACAGCAAAGAAACCACTACTTCACAGTTGCCAATGATGGTGGTCGATGGTGTCATCCATGATGATGGCTTCGAGCCTTGGACACAAATTGACGATCGGAAAATAATAGCAAAAACCCAACGAGAAGAAATGAAAGAATGACTTGCTTTTAATATATATATAAAAAGACAAAAGAAAAGAGACAGACATCACATTGAGCCTTGTTAACCACCCAGGTGGTAAAGCAATTAATGATGAGAGATGATGTTAAGGGGTAAGGTGGTAGAGCAATTAATGAGGGATAAATGTTGAGGGATTTTGCCTTGTACTGTCGTAGACCAATTAATGGGGGATTTTCACTTTTACGGGTTCCGGTTTACTGCATGTCGGAGCCGATGTGGTTTGGGACCCCCCCGGAGGGCGACCCCCCGGGGTGCGCCCGTGGTTTTAATGGTGTTAAAAGACAATTATAGTTGAATGTTTAATATCTACTATGTCCTTCTAGAATTAAGAAGGCAAAAGCAGACAACATCATCCTCATTTAGGGGGAGTTGATAACATCAAATTAGAATATCAGTAACAAAGACTTAAAAATAACACCAAATTGAAAAGTAAGTACATAAGAGCTAAAAAATAAGAAATTACAATTTTTTTTATTATTTTATAATTGAATCTCAATTTTGAGTTTTATCAAGAGAGAGGAAGAAGTTGGCTTGCAGATCATCAAAAGGAAGAGGAAGAACGGAATTCTCTCCCCCTCCCCCCCTCCTGGACAAGGTAAGAGGAGAAGACGAGGGTTTTTTTTTTTTTTTTTTTAATTGTTATTATTTGGATTAAAATTTTCCTAATTGTTGAGGATAGTAATTAATTTAATATAAAGGTAAATAAGTAATATAAAACCTTAAGGTTATTTTAAGATCTTTAAATAAGTAAAAATGTCACATCACCACTTAACTGAGGAATTTAAATGGTAGAGGGGCAACAATTATTAGAGGAAAATTCAAAGATTAGATTAGTAATTTGAAAAAGTCTAAGAAATAAAATAATAATTTATGTATAGTATAAGGGGCAATAGTAATTATCTCATTTTTTTTAATTATTATTCATACTTGGATTCCACTTAATTCCGTAGCAGAAAAAATCGAGGGAGCACATACTGCTCACTTGATGGGGAGGTGGTTGGCACTCAAGTGCTAATATTTCACATTGAAAAGAGGACCGAATGATCATAAACAAAAACTAATAAAAAATAGAGTCAAAATAGCCTTTATTAGGAAATCCTAAAGAAGATGAAGGGGGTCACGGTAAACAGAACATAGATTGAGTCACCGAATCGCTTCAAACACCAATGAGAAATTATACCCTAGCTTAGCCTAAAGTAATAAAAAGACAAATATCTTGTTCCATCAATGGCAATTTTTTATTTTGGGTGCAAAAAAGTTTTTAGTCTGGAGAGCTTAAAGAGGAATGCTTACACTACAACAAACAAGTTGGGATAAATAACTCTTTATAAAAATCATTTGATTCACATACAATTGAAAAATACAAATTGAATTCACATCAATATCCATTTGGGTTATTTTTTGTATTTGATTGTGAAATATTTGTATTCTGTTGGTTACTTGTAATTCTGAAGAATGTCTTCTTTTAAGAATTTAAGAATATGACCCTAAAAAGAATACTCCTAAAAATCACATCAGAGTTGTTTGATTATGTAATTTTTCCTAAAAAATTATAATACGTGTTTCTTCGATCTTCGTCCATGTGTCATTAAATTAATGTCCTACCTAAAAAAATTCAAACAAATGCAATTGTTTATTAAGTGAAAGTAGCATTTAGTGGAGTTTGGTGTTTGATTACATTATCATAAATTGAAAAATAATTACAGATAACTTTAATATTGCCACCTGTCTTATTATTATTATTATTATTTTTTCGTAATGAACATTTCATTGATAAGCATTAGAGAACCTTAGGGAATCTTGATACAAAGATCACAAATCCATGGAATGGAATTTGGCCAGTACGTCCTACTGGAGATGAACATGACATTCGTAGCCAATGAATTGACAAAAAAGTAAGACATGAATATCATATACTACTGTCTCCACATCTAACACCAGACCTATATCATCTTCCTCAGTGGCTGCAACAAGTCCCATAGATTTCGTATACACTAATACTTTAGAGAAGTTGTTGTCATGGGCCCAGATTATTGCTTCTCTTACTGCCATCGCTTCCCCACAGAGTACACCATTATTTACGGACATAACAAAACATTTTATAAATTATTTTTAACAAGAGATGAAACATGGCGGCAAGTAGCATATGAGAGAGGAGATTTCTATTAATTAATTAGTTTTTGGGTCATTTATTTTATAATAGTGAAAAATTTACTTTTATATAGAATTACCAAAAGAGAATGTGAAAGGTGAAATTTGGAAGAAAAATACATTAATAAAAAAAATATAGAACCCTCCACAGACTGTGGATTTTGCCACGTGGAATTTGATGTGATTGTGTTAGTTGATTTTCTCATTTATATAGATATTGTTGTTAATGATAGATATATTGCTTTTGTCTTTTTAGTTGGATTACCTAATAGAAAAAAAATAAAATTAATATTTTAAATATATGTGTTGTCTTTTATTTGATTTAAAAATAAAAAGTCACCAAGAATCAAGTCATATATGGTCGAATGAATTCATCTTAATTTATTATGATTCCAAACAAGGTCCGAGTTCAATGAAACCATATGTTAAAATCAAATAATTGTGATATCCCAACCATATCAATGCATGACAACAATTGAATTAAGACTTAATGCATGACTAGATGGTAATGTGCTAATAATTAAACAAATTTAGTGTTAATCTGACTATAACATGATAGGGTGCTAGTAGCTATTACTTTTTATAATACATATAAAAAGCTTTGTGGTTAGGGAACAATTATATGCTCCACTTTTACCATAACTATATGATTATATTTATTTATTATATGTTTTATATAATATCACTGTCCGCCCCCTTTCATCTTCACTCCCAGCCCCCCCCGCCTTGCTTTTCGATCTCATACTATCCCCGTATTAATCTCCCCCCGTTTATCTCTTGCTCCAGCCAACTTTCGGGTTTCTCCCGCCCGTTCCCTCCCTTCTTGCCTTCCGCCTCTTTCTCTCCGGCCTCCTCGGCTCTTCTCAGCCTTCGCCTCGTGAGGGCAACTCCTCTGTCCCAACGCGGAGACGGGAGAGCCGAGCCGCTAAGGAGCCGGAGAGAAAGAGGCGGAAGGCAATAAGGCAGAGCAAAGACCCCAAAGTTGGCTTGGCAAAGATAAAGAGATTAATACTGTCATAGTTTGAGATCAAAAGCAATGATGGGGCTATGATTGAACATCAAAGGGGGCTACAATGACATTTTTACCCTTTTTTTTTTCCCGTAAAACATTCTTTCTAATAAGGGGAGGGGAGTGCTAAGAGTTTGGATCATTGCTCCCTTGAATCAACCAACGGCTTCTTGCGACCTGCCCTATTCACACATCAAATAAAGGCCAGGTGGAAGGGGCAATCAGCTGGCTACTTCTTGGCCATGCCCCCTTGCTTGTAGATATGATATACTTGATCTAAATTCTCAAATAAGAAATTGCATACCATTAGCCCATATACGTATAGGACCATGGGTATGTGACATTGAATTTAATCCAGATTAAGGTGCAAAGCTGGCTTGAGCCACAAGAACTTTTGCAAAAGATAATGAAGGAACCAACACCACATTGTCTTGTGCGGCTGCCTTCGGGTGTTTAAAAACTCATTGATTTTCGATGCTAAGCTACTATTGGTATAATCTTCAACTGCAAAGTCGGGTGGAACCCAAGTGGAGCCCACTGAAAGTTTAAAAAAAGAAAATAAAAGAAAATGAAAGGAAAAGCAAATGAAAAATGATAAGCTATCAGATTATTTATTTAGTACTTTTTCCTTTCTTTCATTGGTTTTAGGTATTCCATCAGTCATCTACTTGACATACGACAATGATTCATCTATTTTAAAGGATTTTTATCTACTCAAGTTCTGACACGTTTAAGTTTCATTAGATGATGGACATTTGTTATATCTTAATTTTAGGGTTAGCATTTTTCTAACCCTTAATCATAGTTTATTCTCTCATCTTTATTTAATTATTTCATTCTTTTAAGTTTCATCCTGTCTTCTTCTCTCTCTTTAGGTTCAGCATTATTTTTCAGGTAAGACAAAATCAAATTATTTTGGCATAAGAAAAGACAATGATGCCTTGTCACTTGTGTGATTCAACTCCCACCCTTTGATTGGTGTAAATTCTGACCTAACAAGGATATTTTCAGATAATTTTGTAATAACAATAATTTAGAACAAAAACCCTAAAGTTGGCTTAGTTGGTAAAGATAAAGAGATTAGTGCTCTCAAAGTATGAAATCAAAAGCAATGATAGAGTTACGAATGAACATCAAAGGGGGCTACAATGACATTTATACCCATTGTTTTTACCTTTAAAACCTTCTTTCTAATAAGGGGAGGAGGGGGGGGGGAGTGCTAAGAGTTCGGATCATTGCTCCCCTGAATCGACCAGCGGCTTCTTGCAACCTACGTTGAATGCTCATACATACCGAAACCTTGTTCACACATCAAATAAAGGCGGGGTGGAAGGGGGTAGTCAGCTGACTACTTCTTGGCCATGCCCCCCTGCTTACAGATACGATATATTTGATCTAAATTTTCAAATAATAAATTGCATACCATTAGCGAATACACGTATAGGAACATGGGTACGTGACATTGAATGTAATCCACCTCAAGGTTCAAGGCTGGCTTGAGCCGGAGGAACTTTTGCAACAGATAATGAAGGAACTAGCACCACATTGTCTTGTGTGGCTACATTTAGGTGTTGAAAAACTCATTGATTCCCGATGCGGAGCTACTATTGGTATAATTT
The DNA here is from genome assembly GCF_041222555.1 of Hakea prostrata. Taxonomy (NCBI): domain Eukaryota; kingdom Viridiplantae; phylum Streptophyta; class Magnoliopsida; order Proteales; family Proteaceae; genus Hakea; species Hakea prostrata. Next base: position 4,002,812 of record NC_142601.1, read on the forward strand.
TCAACTTGACAAAGTCGAGTGGGGCCCATTGATAGTTTTATCTTTTTTTTTTTTTTGTTATTATTATTCATATCAAATTTGTAGCTAAAAGAAAAATTCAGGAGAGCACATATTGCTCCCTTGATGGGGAAGATGATCGGCACTCAAGTGCTGATAATTCCCATTGGAAAGAGGACCGAATGATTATACACACAAAAAATAAAAAGAAGAGTCAAAAGGGCCTTTATTAGGGAATTTAAAGAAGATGGAGGGGGCCCGATCCCCCTGGCCCTTTGGTAGCTCTGCTTCTTCTCAAGAGTTCAAATTTCCTTAGAGCCAAGGCAAGAGCCTATAGAGCCTATATATATATACAGTTGTTACATACCATAGGTAAACAGAACATAGACCGAGTCACAATATCGGTTCCAACACCAATGGGAAATTAAACCCTGACTTAGCACTTGGACCGGCCTAAAATTTAGGGTGAATCCAGCGGTCCAACCATGAACTTGATATAAAACCCAAACTAGACAGTAAAACAGGATGTTACATGTATTGGTAGGCTTACTGAAAATCCAGGCCCAATACAAGATCCATAAGACTCAGCCCAGCCAGATATCAGACTCGGATTGGGCTTGGACCCCTTTTTTCTGGGGCTGGGATATGAGTTTAAGTTATGGGTATTATGGGCTTTGTCTGGGTAAATCAAGTGAATGGGCTAAGCTACGTTTAAGCGAAAATTTAAATACACTGCAATTTGTACGTGTGTTAAATTACCAAAGTATCCATGTTTAGATGGGTAATGCAGCTAAATGGGTACCCATTTCAGCCCAATTGGGTCCAACCCAAACTAAAATGTTGGGCTATATTATTAACCTGGAGCAGCTGGATAATTTTGCCTCAAAAGGTTTCCTTAAAAGAGTGTTGTTTTTGGATACTTATTACAAATCCCTCTTTTCAGGATTGTGCAATTGACATGGAAAGAAATTTCGCAAAATTAGAGTTTGCCCACAGGATGAAACCGGGCCGATATATCATTCTCCCGATATATTGGAAAATATCATTTTTTAATTTTTTCTTCGATTTTTATATTATTTCTTGCACTTTTTAAGCGATTTCTCTCGCGATTCTATCACAATCTTACCAATTCTATCCAATAATTCAAGACTCAAAAGTTAATGTGTTAAATGTAATTAGGAGGAGAATCTACATAGAATAATTTATAAATAGAAAGACATTTTATAGCAAAATCTTCAAGATTAATGAGCAATCTTACCAACTATATTCTGTGATTTAATCCTCACAGTCAACAGGCCAAGTGGTTGGAGAATATACACATGAAATAATTTATGGAGCATTTAAATTCGGGGGTTTTGTAATAGAATCCGGTTAATCATTCCAATTATGTCCGAATGATTTAGGTCTTAAAGGTAACACGTTAAATGTGGTTAGGCGGGATTTAAATGGAAATATTTATAGAAAATAATTTACTTCACCACATATTTGCATCAAATTAGGATAGGCATCAAATTTGGGTTTAAAATGACCAAAAATACCTCAGGGCAAAAATTACGAAAATCAACATGCCAAATGTGATTAGGGAAGAATGTATAGAAATATTTATGGAAACAATGTAAATTATTAATGAATATTGTAATAGAATATTCGAGTGAATGGATAATCATTCCAATTATGTCGAATGATGTACCCGGAGGTATATATTAAATGTGGCAGGGGATAATTTAAATAGAATATTTTTAGAATAATTCAAATCTACCACATATTTGCATTAGATTAGGATAGGCATCAAATTTACCAAAATTATCGAATATAATACCCCAAAATCAGGAGCCGAAATTTTATATTTGGGGGGCGAAAGATCTCGGCGATATTTCGCGTTCGCCGATTCGGGTTGCGGTTCGCCGGGTAGCTAACCCTGGCGACCGGCCTTTGTTCCATGGCAATTGATACTGATAAGTAGCAAAACTAATATTGTCTGGGAAATAAACATCATTAGGGGTGTTAATTATGGAAGAAAAAATTTCCCTATTTGTGTGGCACTTTTTATAACAAATAATAGGCTGAGATTTAAAGCTTGACTTCAAATTTGAAAAGTTCAAAATAGTCTTGTAGTTTCTTTGCCTTCTCAGCCAGTTATTTGGCATATCGGCATTGCTGTGTACAGTAGAGAGCTGTGCACAACAGAGGATGTTTTTCCGTCAATTCTAAGACTGAATTGCTGAGACTAGGCAAAACATCCCTATGAAAACCTAAACTAGACCAACTTGAGGCTAATTGGATGGGGGTACTGCTTGTGGATGAAAAATCCATTATTTTCAAGTTGGATGGTTATGACATGTTGGTGGCTCATTAGTCCGAATCAAGCGGATTGAACTACAAACTAAATCAAACCAAAAAACCTAACCCGTTATAATATGATTAAAAGAGATTAAAGGGGATGTCTTATTTGGGTTGTAAGCTTAAGAGGCAAGATTCAAAGTCCAAATATAATTTTTAATTTAAAACGGGCTTAACGTATTAGTACTGGACTCAAAACCGAGCCGACCCGAACTCTAATCGAATCCAAACCGAATGCTAAACTAGACCAACATGAAGGAAGAATTTTCTGTCAAGAATTTGATCTTTTCAGTCCAAAAAACTAGCCGAAACAGAACCCTTGTCACCCCTGCGTCATTGTTTGAAAAGTCTACCCATAAGATCAAGCCAAATCTACTCAATCTTATCCCCATTTTCTAATTACGATTTTCCTTCCAGGAGAAAGGGAATGAGCTTTTTTTCAAATGTAGCTTTCAATGAGGTACTCCAGTGAGACCCTTAAACAAAGGTGTTTCCCTCACTATCGAGTGGTTGTTATTTGGTAGATATTCAATACAATTGGTTTATGTTCGAACAATTTGGTATTTATCAGTAAGAGATTTTGCATTTACTAAAAAGAATCGTAGATGCAACATGCAAGCATGTTCTTGATATGAATTGAGAATATTTAAAAAAGAAAAATGTTCAAGGAATTAGGTTAGTTGTTAAAGATCAATATCTTATAATATGAGATTAAGAATTTGAATTTCTATAAGATAGAGAAAAACCTCTTTTTATATGTAACTATAAAACAACTTCATTGGCTGAACAAATCAACTAAAAAAAGCATAGGCACATCTACTTTCATGGTAAACTTTTCTATTTATAGTGATAATGAAATTTGTTTTGACGAAAAAGAAGAAAAACAAAAATCACCCGAAAAGCATAAATCTTGAATTTTAAGTCTCATTATATAGGCTGCCAAGATATTAAGTTCGGATCATTTCTCTATCATAAATCTTTCTTATATCTCGTATTTATTGGGTGATAGAGAAGTATCAACAAAAGTTAGGCTTATTGATGATCTAACATTTCTTTCCATATTTTTTTTGAACGAAATATCTATTAAAAAAAAAAAAAAAAACTAAATTAAACTTAGTCAAAGATGAATTTTGAATTTACGTCCCACTGTATGGGCCAAGATCTGTTCATTCCCGTCACTGCTTTCGTCACCCGTTGGCCTATAAATGGGAAATGAATAAGGAAAATTGTGGAAGTGTACTCCAATTTCCACTTTACTCTTTGCAGAAAAACTATAAGCTCTGAATAACAACGATGGCAGCAGTGTAAGTTCTCCAAATTCTTCTTCAAATATAAATTTTGCTTTGTTCGTCACTAACAGTGGTTCATCCCTTTCTTTCTGCTTGTGGGTTTATCTGAATTTTGTGCATTTTCCTTTCTAGCCTCTTCTGGGTTTCCTCTGTTTTTGTGGGCTAATGGTAAATCTGTTCATTCCTTCTTTCTCTTCGAGACTGAAGTGTGCAGGAAGTTCTTCCTCCTACTCTGGACTCTACTTCCGAGCCACCCAATCTTTTTGATGGAACAACCAGGTTAGATTTCAGATTCTCTTGCTATGCCTTCTATCTGTGTCTTTTTGAGCCACCCTGTGTTTGATATCCAACCATAAATTCCTTTTTCTTGTGCCCTTATGAAGGTTGTACATAGCTACCATATGCCCTTATGCCCAACGTGCTTGGATTACAAGGAACTATAAGGTTGATGTTCTATTCTTTTCGTGTTTATATTCTCTTCTACTGTTCTTAGGTTTTGCAATTGATTTCTTACTAAAATCTTTGGTTTTTCTGTTTGATCTTCTGGGTTTTAGGGTTTGCAGGAAAAGATAAAGTTGGTTCCTATTGATCTAGGAAACAGGCCTGTCTGGTACAAGGAGAAAGTTTATCCCCCAAACAAGGTTTCTATTTCTAATCCTTGTCAAGATCATGCTTGTCCTAATCATGTATGAAAGCTTGTGCGAAGAGAAGGTTTGATGGAATTAGTTTCTGTCCCTAAAATCTCAACTTGAAAAGTTAGTTTAATGCTGTTGCATTTTGAATAAAACAACAAAAAAATTAAGGCCTGCTAGGGAAGGAAAAATGACTCTGTATACACAAAAAGGAATTACTTTATTTTCTACCATTGACCTGTGAGAGTTCATTCCAGAAGAGTAATTGTCTGAAACCATTAATTATTTTCCATCTTCTTCATGTTTGAGTGCTGATTTGTCCACATATGGAAACTTTACTGCCTCAAATTTAAGTATAGTTAACATCCCCTGCCACTTTAATTAGTTTTCATGTATAAATTTAGTGAGAGTCTCCAGCAAAAGCAGAAGTAGATCCATTTCAGATTAGATGATTTTCACTTTCATTTCTACTTATTAGATTCTCCTGTTCTATAGGTTCCTTCCTTGGAGCACAATAATGAAGTTAAAGGAGAGAGTCTTGACTTGATTAAATACATTGATAGCCATTTTGAAGGTCCTTCAGTTGTACCTGAGGTAAGTTATGAAGAATATCTTTGAATTTTGTATCTCATTTATCTTCAAAAAATTTCACTTTGTGATAATCTGATTAACTATAGGATCCAGAAAAGAAGAAGCTTTCAGAAGAGTTGCTATCCTACTCAGACACCTTTTCTGGCTCTGTCTATTCTTCTGTTAAAGGAGACTCCAACACTGATGTTGGTGAGATTCAACACCTTGCACCTCATTTGGCAATTTGTTCATAGTGTTATCTCAAATTATAATATGGCTGGCTTCTTCGACATCTATCAGGTGCTGCTTTTGATTACCTGGAAACAGCTCTCTCCAAATTTGATGATGGGCCTTTCTTCCTAGGCCAACAATTCAGTGAGGTAACTTCTGCAAGTTTCTCATAGCTAGGCCAGATGTGTGTTCTTTTCCCCTTGATCCTAACTTGTTATGATATTAATAGTTTTTAGATTAAACATAATTGATGTGTTTCCATCTCATCAAGATACTGAAGATTTGAAATCCAAACCAAGAAGAATATCACTGAGAACAGGAATTTCTGAAGCCTGTTTAAGATGGAATTTTTCTTATTTTCATCTTTTGTTAGTATTGTTAGTTCTGAGTCAAGTACTTGAATTTCAGGTGGATATAGCTTATGCACCATTTATAGAAAGATTTGAAACTGTATTATTGGATGTAAAGCATTACGATATTGCTGCCGGCAGGCCAAAGCTAGCAGCATGGATTGAGGTATTTCTTTAATGAAGAACACTCCAGCTTATGAATTGGTGCCTTCTAGTTTTTGTTTTATCTGTTTATATATTTTTTCTGAAAAATCTTTTCTGTTCTTGTTTGTCTTCCAGAGATAAGAGTAGCAATTTGTATATCTCAAAACTGTGTTTTGTGATTTGTAGGCAGTGAATAAGATTGAAGCCTACAAACAAACTAAATGTGATCCACAGGAGTTACTTGGAATCATGAAAAGAAGGATTTTGGGTAGGCAGCTTCTCTTTGCTTACAAACCTCTAAATTGATGGAATTCTTGTTAACAGTAAAAAGTTTCAGGACACAACTGTCTTGATTGATGGTTTGTAATATTTTGTTGCAGGTCATTGATCATACCTGGTTTCAAGTCTTGGTGGGATCTTCTCAGCTTTATGGATATGTACCTAATGTATGGGAATAAAATAAACAGAATGTTTGTATTAGTATATGAATGAAGTGAATAAAGAGAATTTTCGTTTTTTTGGAGTGTTTAAATCCCACTATTTTGAATTTGGTGAATCTTTTTGAAGGATTAAACAATCTAATCATGAAAGAGGGGAGCTAAGAAGATAAGCATCATTTATTTTCGATTTTTAAAGAAATCTTAAACAGATAAAAATAAAGAATCACCAGCGAGATAGGATCAAAGACAGAATACTACAATCATACTACCATTATAAAAACATGAACTAGAGAAACATTGTTACATTTTCTTCCTTAAAATACCCTTAATCTTGTTAACTGAATGGATATGATTAATATGTGTATAATTGAAACTTTCATCATAATAATTTTGTAATAGTAATTGAAATCAATAATAAGTTATATTATAGATTGGTCTAATAAATAATACAACAATACCCAAGATGTAGAAATTCCTTTATTTATTTCTCCATAAATTTTTTTAACAAATTTTTATCTAAAAAAAATAAAATTTCTCTATTCTATTTTACATAAGCAACCTTAGAAGTCTAGCATTCAATTCACTTCACCTTATTGTAGTGTAGAGCTTGCTTTTGTTGATATACCACCCTTCGAAGTATCCTCTAAGTTCTGTTGGGCTTCATGTTGATTTCTATCATCATTTTGATAGTTCTTAAGCTTGATTAATCCATTGATAGAGTATAAAAACATTAACATCCAACATTATAAGAGTTGGTTTTATGACTTCAAGCTTTGAGTTGGGTTATTTTCTGCTGCTATTACAACAATTTGGCGCTCTTCATGTCCTCTTTGGTGAGGACATTGACGTACAATCCACTAATTCATACCTCTAGATTTCACCAAACTTAAGGTTGCGTTTGTTTGCTGGAATAAAGGTGGGGTGGGAAAATTCTTGAAAAAAATGTAGATTTCTTATTTTTCCCTTAAATCTCAAAAATATAGATTATTTGGTTGCTTGGAGTGGAAAAGTGAGAGACAAGTTTGTTTGGTGAGGTGGCAGCTCCAACTTTCCCACCCCAAGATTTTTTAAAACCCCACAAATTTGATAGGATTTTGTGTAAAAGTTTGGAAAAGTAAAAAGTGGGACCCACTATTATCACTTTTCCACAAAACCCTGTCATTTCTTTTCTTTCTCCCTCACCCACACTACACATGGGGCCCATGCATTTTTTTTCCCACCCAACCTTCGCAAACAAACTCAGCATAATAAGTAAATTATAAGTAGAGGTGGAGGGCTGAGAGATATACCTGTGTGGCTGGATTTATTACCCAAAAAGGAAAAAAGTTGTGTTCTTAGGTTCTGCAACGGATCTCTTACTAAAAATTCTCTTGCCATTTTTTTGTTGTTGGTTACATCTTTTTCGGGTGTAGGGTTTGAAGGAAAAAAATTGAGTTGGTTTGCTGAAAAAAAAAAGAGTTTGGATTTTTGTTTGTGCTTGCTCGGACGGATCTCCGCGCAGGAGTGAGAGTCGGATATGTGTATCGAAAGATAATGAACGGTGGAGATTTATCTGACCAACTTTCATATATAAAAAATTTCAAATATTACAATGATTCATCCTTGAGGTTTCGTAAATTTACAAAATCAATCCACATTGATTTATGTAACTTTGTTACAATGTTGCTTGTTTAAGCTCTTATTTCCTTCCCATCTGTCTGGCTTAGATCTACGAAAAGAGTAGAAAATTCTCAGTAAGTTCTTTCTTCTTCTTCGTCTACATGTTCATTTCTTTCGATTACGTTTTTAACCTTTTTGCCACCATTGCAAGGAATGACAAACCTAGACGTAGTAGGGCTTTGTTTGATTTGAGAGAAATGTGGTTTAAGTTTTGTAAATTTATAAAATATCAAGGGTGAATACTTTGTAATAACCAAGGCTTTTTAAATATGAAAAAACCAATCGAACAAATCTCAACCGTCATCTTTTATATGCAGGCGTGTCAGATTCTCACGCCTGTGTGAATGGATATCCGCGCAAGCGCGAACAAAAATTCAAAGGTGATAGTTTCAAAGTGTGGATCATCTTCCCTGACATGAAGCACTCTGTACTCCCCCAACGGCTTTACAACTACAAGCTATGTGGGACTACAAGTAAAAAATAATAATTTTTTTTTTAAATAACCCATCACCCTGATCCTGTGGGTCCCCCATAATTTGTGATCAATAGCCGTGTCGGGGAGCACAGATGATCCGGCCTCATAGTTTCAAGAGATTAGTTTTTGTTAATTTTTGAGATCTCAACCTCAAAAGTTAGTTTAGAGTTGTTTAACTAATTAAATAAACAAAGACCTGCTAGGGAAGGACAAATGTCTAACAATGTTACGTCCTCAATTGAATATAAATTAATGAACGTTTTGATGGACCCTTTGCTTGTCTCTTAGCTCCTTAGTTTGCTAAAAACTTTGATATTAGTTTAGTTTTTGTTAACACAGTTGAAAAGGCAAGATCACATGACTATTGGAGAAGCATCTCGATTATAAAGTTCTTGGATCTTCTCAGCATATGGAAATGGAGTGAATAACGAGAATGGGTGCAAGAGATTAGGATGTTTCTTAGGTGCTGCATAATTAATGCGCAACACTTGCACAGTACGGTTGAGATCTCAATTGTTCATTTCCGAAAAGCATGTTTCAACACTTTTGTGAAACGGATGGAGTCGATTACTACTATAGATATCTTGGAACTTCTTAGCTGTCAGAAAAATGGTTGGAATTAGTTTAGGAAAAGAAAGCTACAATTTTTCTAAGCAATGTAGCATGGAGGTCAAGATGTAATACAAGAGGGATGAAGTTTCGTAAATCAACTCATTACAATTAGTCATCTAGCTGATAAGGTTTGATTTCACTTAAAACCCTTTTCTTGAATCCTACATGTAACATCTTCATCAATAAATCATCCTGTAAAGTAGAGACAGTGGCTTAGATTGGAGTAAATATTATCTGATGTGCATCATTCGCTGTTGTGCACATATATATTAAATAAAACGCTGAGAAAATAAATGAGCTAAAAGATTATTTTAGACTTTTTAAATTTAAAATCAAGCTTTTAATCTCAATCTTTTATTTGATATAAAAACTGCAATGCAGTGCATAATAGATGATTTTTTCCCCTTAAATTGTGTCCAAGGGTTGTAGACATTCTCATGTTTTGATTCATATGGATTCAAATCTGATTAAAAATATATGAAATCACCATAAAGGATAGTTCGTTAGAAGCAGCAATGAATTAGAGAAACCATATATATACATCATTCCCAAATCAAATCGATAAACCCATGTACATAGCTCTTAATGAAGACCTGATTCATTTCACACAAACCCTTGATTTTTTATTTATTTTTTTGGTAAGAAACCCTTGATCTGGATATCCTTTCTTGGAATAAAAGATAAGAAACCATTTGTTTTTGAAGTTATCCACTAATAGAGATGCACATACGGGCCAAGTTCTTGACTCCAGAACTTGCCAGAAAACAAAAGGAGTTTCTTTTTTAAGACAATCAATGGCGTCACTGTTGTCGTCAAAGATTTGCCTGTAAAAGCATATAAAGTGTCTGCTTCACTCTTCACAAGCAATTATTTTCTAAAACCGAAGAAGAGAGACCAAACTTAGGCGATGGCAGCAGTGTAAGATCTCCAAACCCGTATTCTTGTTCATTTGCTTCTGGGTCGATCTGAATTTATTGTATTTTCTTTTTCAGCTTCTTCTTCTGGATTTGCTTTGGTGTGTGGGTTAACGGTGAATTTCTTCTTTCATTCTTTTTTTGGGTTTGAAGTGTGCAGGAAGTTCTACCCCCCTCTCTTATCTCTACTTCCGAGCCACCCAATCTTTTTGATGGAACTACAAGGTTTGATTCAATATATATCTTGCAGTTCAATGTACTTGTTTCATTTAAATTTTGATGTTCTCTGTTAATGTTGTCCCTCTGTTGTTACCACGCTTCACTTGTTTCCAGATTTACTTAACTATCAAATTTTTTTTTTTCTTCCCTCTTTTCTTTGTTTCTTCTGTGTGGCTGTGAAGGTTATATACATCTTATATATGTCCATTTGCCCAGCGTGCTTGGATTGCGAGGAACTATAAGGTTGATCTTCTGTTCTTTTCACGTTTTTGTTGTATTTCTGTGTACTTCGGTTCTCCAACAGATCTCTTTCTAAAACCTTTTACCCTCTTTTTCTCTCTCTCATTATTGGTTAAATCTTTTGGGTGCAGGGTTTGCAGGAAAAGATAAAGTTGGTTCCTATTGATCTGGACAATAGGCCTACCTGGTACAAGGAGAAAGTTTATCCCACAAACAAGGTTAGGTTCTTCATCCTTGTCAAGATCATGCTTTTCTTAATCATCTAGCAAAGCTTGTGAGAGAGACAGCCAGGAGGAATTAGTTTTTATTCCTGAGATCTAAACTTGTAGTTAATGCTGTTTTATGATTGCATCATGAACAAAACATTAAATAAAGGGCTGCTAGGGAAGGAGAAGTGTCTCAGAATGTACAAGAAGGAAGAGTAGTTTTCTGAAACCATTGATGTTTTTTTTCTCACAGGGAAACTCTACTGTCCCAAACTGAATATAGTTAACATGACTTGCTGCTTTAGTTAATTTTCATGTCTAAATTTAGTGAGAGATCATTAGCAAGAGCAGAAATAGACCCATTTCAGAGTAGCTCTTCCCTTTCAAGGCAACTTATTAGATTGTTTTCTCCTGTAGGTTCCTTCCCTGGAGCACAATAATGAAGTCATAGGAGAGAGTCTTGATGTGGTTAAATACATTGATAGCCATTTTGAAGGACCTTCACTTGTCCCTGAGGTAAATTATGAATATTATATTTGAATAACTTTTCTAGTGTAACTATAAGAGCTTGACATTGTGATAATCTGAGAAACTGCAGGATCCTGTCAAGAAGAAGTTCGCAGAAGAGTTATTGTCTTACTCGGACAAGTTTGTTGGAACTGTCTTTTCTTCATTTAAAGGAGACCCCAAAGCTGATGTTGGTAAGATTCAAGACATTGCACCTGTGGGAACTTTAATAAAGGACAAAGTTCTCTGTGGGGGAATGTAGTGCCATAGTGAGAATTCTGCCCCCAATACTTACCCCTGAAACATTCCCCACAGAGGCATTTCTCATTAAAATATGGTTGGACGTGTGTAGTGCTTTCCCAAATTACATCATGGCTGACTTGCATCAACATGTATCAGGTGCTGTTTTTGATTACCTGGAAGCAGCTCTCTCCAAATTTGATGATGGGCCTTTCTTCCTTGGTCAACAGTTCAGTGAGGTAACTTTACATTCTTCTGCATTACTTTTCATTTGGTTCTGCAAAACTTTTCATTGGCCATTTGGTTATCTTTCTTTATTTGTTTTCAATTTCTTATTCCCTCCTTATTCATTGTGATGTTGTTTTTCTTTGGATTAGATACACATAGTTCCATTCATGAACATAATTAATGATTTGTACTCCTAATTGAGAAGAGTATCTGTAAATTGAGGACTAAGGTCCTGAAAATGCTAGGATTTGTATACCTATCTAGGGTTAGTTATAATTGCTAAGAAAATTGATGTTTGTGTCAAAGAAAGACTTATATTTGACCATTTGGGATTTTGAGCCATTTTCTTCTGTCTAAGTTTCTAGCAATCTGATGGATGCCATGAGCATTCTAGATTCTTCATCTTTCTTCAGTTATATAGTGTTTTTATCACTGACTTGTGAATGAAATGAATGAATCAGGTGGATGTAGCCTATATACCATTTGTCGAAAGATTTCAACCCTTATTGTTGGAGGTAAGGAATTATGATATCACTGCTGGCAGACCGAAGCTAGCAGCATGGATCGAGGTATGTCAAGTGTTTTTCATAGAAAGAGGCAGTTTCATATATGTAATAGATAAGAAAAGGATTCACAAAACATGAAAGTTTACAGGACAGTGTGTTAAACTAAGCCAAACCTACTTGCTCCTTGCTCTGTAGACAGTAGACCTAAGTAATTTTCTCTTAATGAAAACTGTCTTCATTTTATTCATGAAGAACCCTTTCCTCCTCATGTCTGGAAGGAGAGATTCGGTAGCAGCTCATACTTCAAACCATGTCTTGCAGGAGGTGAACAAGATCGAGGCTTACAAACAAACCAAATATAATTTAGAGGAGTTACTTAGTGTCCTGAAAAGGAAGTTGTTTGGTAAGCAGCTCCTATTTGCTAAACCTCTGAATTGATTTGAATTTTTGTCAGTAGTTGAAAATGTAGATCTCATGATTGTCTCAATGGATGTTTCAGAATCTTATCTTCATCTTCTATATGTCTTGTTGCAGGTCATTAAGCATATCTGGTTTAGGTTCTCCTGGGATCTTCTCAGCTATGTGGGTCATGTATCATAGTATATGGGAATGGAATAAATAAAGAGAATGTGTGCTTGAGATTACTACTATAGATGCCTCTTGTATCTTGAAGGGAATAAAACAGATTGTTTTGGACTGGCAAATCCACTGCTTTTGTAATCATAGTTGTGTAATCACTTTATTGTTTCCTGTGATTTGAGAATTTTTTTTTTCCTTTTATAAACTAACATGAATCAAGTAGAAAACCAAATGAAAACCAAGACGAATTGGTTTGTTAGACACACTATAACAGGAGTATTGCAGGTATAACAGAGTTTGAACATCCAACTTCAAATCAATCTTACTTTTTGTGGAGAAAATCTATTCAGCCACAGGATCTGATCATCTAATTGAATCGAGAAAGGATGTATTGAACCGTCTATATTTGAATGCAAATGCCTTTGATACTTGAGCTTAGCAATTCATATGCTGGGATGTATTGATGTTATTGAATAAGTAAAAGCATTCAATCACTCATATCCATATGAGAGAAAAACAATTGGGTACATTGATTGACATGATAGAAACAGAGGAGAAGACGGGCAGGGTTTTCATAAGAGGAGGAACAATGAGTCAATGAGACACTTCTTTGGCACAAAAAAGTTGCCAAGTTAATGACTTTGAGTTCTAAGAAGCAAAGATGAAACCTTAGATGTTATGTTGTAACTCGAATTCTTGTATTCAACTTCGAAGATGGTCCTACATTGATATATGGTAGGGGACTTGAATGACTTGATTTGAGAGATATGTGATGGAAGCAGAGGATCTGGGCCCCATCATTGAAGTTGTTTTATGCTGGTGGTGTGGGGCAATAATCCTTGCGTTGTGGTATGACCTGACTTGATTGACTGATTCATTTACCTGATTAAAATATATATGTATGTATATACCTTATACATTCACCAGTGAGGTTATTGACTTATTGTAAGATTTGAGATTTTCACATTAGGGCTGTTTGGTTACATGATCCAGAGATTTGAAATCGCGATCATGAATCTGAGAATTATACCCGTTTGGTTGACCACAGAATCTATAGATCACCTTTTCACTAAAACGTGAATCGTAGATTTATGGGTTCTGTATCCGTTTGCACATTCACAAAAATCATGTCGATTAAATAGTTTTTAGGATGAATTCACATTAGTTCATTCCACAACCAAACACTTAATTATAAATTAGACTCCATAGTGTTCTTTAGATCACTTTGTTTCTAATACTAAAACACTTTTTTTTTCCTACCTAGTGGAAAGTTCTTATCCTTTGCCGGTAAATGTAGTACATTGCATTAGTTATGAACCACATTAAATCTTAGTGTTCTTTCACTTTGTTTCTAATACTAAAAACACTATAAATTAAAGAATCAACTGCGTGAAAATTAGCGGTGAATTAGTTGGAGAAGTATATTAAAAGCAACAAAAATTACAAAACCATGATGAATGAAAAGACTTCACTCAATATATGAAATCGCTTCAGGGGGTGGTTGTAACTTAGTAGGAATATTCAATCAAATAGGCTGATAATGCGGAACAAATTCATTCCCAAATCAAATAAACCAATTTCTGTAGCTTTTATAGAGAACCAGACTCATTCCAAGATGGGATTGGCAAACCCACATAAAACCCTGATCTTCTAATGTATGGCACCATCGAATCACGTAATCAGAAAACCTGGTCAAGTTCTAAATTCTAGAACTTAGTTTGGAAGAGAACGCGTGAGCCTATAGAAGTATATATAAAGATGGAAGATAATGAAGTGTCTTCCAAATTACTCTCAGGTTCAGTTCTGGTAAAGCCTGGATTCTCGCAGGTTTTGCTCTACACTAACTGTTATTATCCAAAACAGAAGAAAAAAATCCAAGCTCTAAACAACAGCAATGGCAGCAGTGTAAGATCTCCAACTGTTATTATAATTTCAATGCTGTTCTTTTTCATTTGTCTTCTCACTGCTATTGCTTCATTCTGCTTCTGGGTCTACCTGAATTTCTTGCATTTATTCTGCATTTGCTTTGATCTTTGGAGCTAACAATGAATTTCTTCTTTATGGGTCTGGAGTGGGAAGGAAGTTCTACCCGCTAATCTGAGCTCTAATTCCCAGCCACCCAATCTTTTTGATGGAACAACCAGGTTTTATTCAATTTGTTTTGCAGTTCTTTCTTCTTGTTCTGTTAATGCCCAAGCGTCATTGTTTCAAAAATTACCTGAATATCAATTTCTTTCCTGTGGCATTCTAAAGGCTGTACGTATCTTATACATGCCCATATTGCCAGCGTGCTCGGATTGCAAGGAACTATAAGGTTTATCTTTTGTTCTTTCTTGTTTATATTGTGTAACTGTGTGCTTGGGTTCTGCAATGGATCTCTTACTAAAATCGTTATATTTTTCTTGTTTCACCTTTTGGGTTGCAGGGTTTGCAAAAGAAGATAAAGTTGGTTCCTATTGATCTGGTAAACAGGCCTGCCTGGTACAAGGAGAAAGTTTATCCTCCAAACACGGTGATACTCTCCATCCTTGTCAAGATCACACTTTTCTTGATTATTTAGCAAAGCTTGTGAGAGAGAAAAGGCCTGAGGGAATTAGTTTTTGTTCCTGAAATCTCAATTTGAAAAGTTAGTTCAATGCTGTTGCATGATGAACAAAACAACAAACAAATTAAGGCCTGGTAGGGAAGGATGAGTGACTCAGAATTTACAAGAAGGAGGAGTAGCAGTCTGAAACCATTGGGCTGCTTCTTCTTTTTTTTTTGAGTCCACATTGCAAGAACTGAACATAGTTAACATGCCATGCTGCTCTATTTAATTTTCATCTCTAGATTTAGTGAGAATCTCTATCCAGAACAGAAATAGATTTCAGTAGATATTCCCTTTCATGTTAACTTGTTAGATTCTCTTCTTTGTATAGATTCCTTCCTTGGAGCACAACAACAAAGTCAGAGGAGAGAGTCTTGATTTGGTTAAATACATTGATAGCCATTTTGAAGGGCCTTCCCTTCTCCCTGAGGTAATGTATGAAGAATATCTGTAGAAGACTTCTTTAGTTTAGCTTCAAATATTTGACTCTGTGATAATCTTAGAAACTGTAGGATCCTGAAAAGAAAGAGTTCTCAAAAGAGTTGCTGTCCTACTCAGACACCTTCATCGAAACTTACACTCCTCAATTTGTAGGGGACCCTACAACTGATGTTGGTGGGATTCAAAACCTTGCACCTCTTTGGGATTTCATTTATTAATAACTTTTCTTTTGTATGGTCTTTATTATCATTTTTGGCATGTTGTCATGGCTAACCTGCATCAACATTCATCAGGTGCTGGTTTTGATTACTTGGAAACAGCTCTCTTGAAATATGATGATGGACCGTTCTTCCTCGGTCAACAATTTAGTGAGGTAACTTTGCTTTGCAAACTTTTCATAGGCTTGTTAGTGTATTTTTTTTTCCTTCACCTCATGTGTGGATGAAGTAAATGTGTTTCAGGTGGATGTAGCCTATGCACCTTTTGTCGAAAGACTTCAACTACTATTGTTGGCAGTAAGGAGATACGATATCACCACCGACAGACCAAAGCTAGAGATATGGATTGAGGTGTGTTAGTAAAATCCATCTTCATTTTATTCATGAAGAGCCCTTAATCTTTGTTATGTCAATTCTAAAGTCTGACCACGTCTTGTAGAAAGTGAACAGGATTGAGGCTTACCAACAAACTAAACTTGATCATAACGAACAGGAGCTACTTTTTTTCTTGGTGCCCTGAAAAGAAAGTTCTTCAGTAAGCAGCAGCAGCAGCTTCTATTTCACTACATCTGTTTGCATTTGAGGTTTTGCAGACAGTTGGAAAGGCTCACAAGTCTGTTTCAAAGGATCTTGTATTCCATATTGATTTCTTATTGCAGGAGTATATTTGGCTTGAGGTCTCCTAGGGTCTTCTCAGCTATGTGGGGCATTTAACCTAGTATAGAAATCAAGTGAAAAAGAGAATGTGTGCTTGAGACCACTACTAGATAGATACCTTGGATCTTCTCAGCTATGTGACTTCTTTACAAAAATGGATTGGAATTAGTCTAGAAAAAAGTAAACTAAATTCTTTCTGAGCATATTATTGTATAGAGGCCAAGATGTAATACAAGAAGATGAAGTTTTGTAAATCTACTAGTGTTACAATTCACAAGGACTATTTTTACCATAAGCTAGAGGCCAAGATGTAATAATACAAGAGAGTGAAGTTTTGGTCAGCAAGTCTGAACTTACTCTGATCTGTGCAGAGTGCCCAAGAGTTGGGCAAAGGCTGCTTGGGCTGAGACTTTGGGTTTAAGCCTGGTACTGTTAGATTTGACTTCTCTTCTCACCCTAAATCCTAAATGCAAGAAATTAAACAACAGATGATAACAAACCTTGCTGGTGGCATCATTCCATGGACAATGCCTCCAGTTAGGTTATCAAATGAAGACATAACTTCTCCTGGCCTGTCTCAGAAGCCTGGCAGAGTACATCCATGTAAGTATTTAGCTGACTGCTAACCAACATAGTGAGCTATCTAGCAGTTTGAGAATGTTAGAGAAACATAGCAAAAACATGCAGAAAATACAAGATTTTACATGGTTCATTCGAAGGCTACTTCCACGACCGAGAGCAGATATGGTTTTCACCATAATGAAGAAGATGAACAGCATTACAACCTAGACATTTCTCTGTTCCTTTAAATCCTATTAGGAGACTATAAATAGTTATTGAAACCCACACCAAGTAATAGAAGAAAAACCCTAAACCAATGAGAAAGTTGAAATGGAAAAACAGAGCTCTGAAGAGGAAATGGGCATCAATATTCACCTGCATACCACCATGTATATCTGCATGTTGGAACACAGCAATGCTAACATGCCTCCCAAATTTGATGTTATTTCTCTATTGATTAAATACAGTTGATGCCTTCATTTCAACCACGTATTGAAGATTTGAGCTCTTGTTGGGGATAATGGATGCACAACCACGAATAGAGAAGAACACAACCAAAGCACACAAGGGGAATTTAACATGGTTCGGCAAAACCCTGCTCACACCCACAAAGTATTACGCTTTTCTTGTCCCCAATCCTTATCCTCAGGATGGGTTCCCCAGTCCCCTACAGGAATTGATTCACAATCTCCTACAGAGATTGATGCCTATAAGTTATCCCACAGAGACTATTTATAGGGAAACTAAAACCTATCCCATGTTTATATTTCCCTGTTTAGTATGACCCAAACCCTTTTCTTCAATACACCAAACTATATTACTGGACCCCTATACAGCCCCACCCCCGCTTTTCTTGTCCCCATCCTTTCCTCGTGGGTTCCCCTGGGATTGATTCACAATCTCCTCCAGAGATTGATGCCTATAGGTTATCCCATAGAGACTATTTATAGGGAAACTTAAAACCCTAATCCCAATGTAATTACAATTTTACCCTAGTATTAGTAATTGACCCAAACCCTATTTCAATTACAAATACAACCAAAACTATAATTACATGGACCCACATAATACAAGACACCCAAACCCAACAATCTCCACCTTAGCTTGAATTCTGCAAACCACCTTGAAGAAAACTGTTGAAGATGTCTTCTCTACAATCACCCGTCTTTGTGTATCCACCACACTTTACCGCATGGCCCACATCCCCTTCAAGGATGCTTTTGTTACCGCCATCACTAAACCAGCATGGCGCACATCCCCCACCTTGGGGCATCCCGTACAGCTCATCACCGCTATACTATGTGCCGTGGCTCCATCTCTCCTGTCACCGCCGGCTCTGAGAGATCAGAGCCACTCACCAAATCCAAAGCGAAAGTCACTCTCTTTCTTTCCAAATTTGCCCTTGTTTTGCACCTGAACAGTAAATTCTGTCTACCTATACCCCTTGTCAAAGTGTCAACTGGAGCTCCACCTATTTTACCACTACCTGCAAGCCTGTAGCAAGCCTATACAATTTACTTGAGCTCCACCTGTTTTAACACTACTTGCAAGCTTGTACAATTTACCTGGAGCTCGACTTGTTTTAACACTACCTACAAGCCTGTACAATCTACTTGGAGCTCCACTTGTTTTAACACTACTTGCAAGTTCTTGTACAATTTACCTGATCTATGGCTTTCGTACCCATCAATTAACTGAAAGAACATCACCGTTGATCTCCATACGAACTCACAAAATCAATACCACGGAGTCTAGAACGCCCAAAAACTTTAGGAACACTTAACTCTGCACAAAAATCCTTCACACAAAAACATGTGGAAACAATCTCTACAATCCGATCCGATAATACAAAAAAAAAAACAAAAACAAAAAGAACCCTTTTTCTTTTTTTCCATATTTTTTCCACTGAAATCTTTTTTTTTCTTTTTTTCTCCATTTACGGTTCTTCCTATCAAATCTTTTTTTTGTGCTTTGAATTAATCTACTTTCCCATATCCTCCCGAACACCTCTTCACAACTTTTTTCGTCTCAATTTTTCTTATCCAATCTCCATTTACCAGGTTCTCCCTTCCCAATCTTTTTTTTGTTCTTGGTGTTTAATCCAATCAAACTACAAGAACAAGATTCACGGACGTTCTCCACTCACAACTTTTTTTTCTTTCTTCTTCAAGTGATCTAATCCAATCAAACTACAAGAAAAAAAAGATTAAAAAAAAAAAACTTCACAATTTCTTTCTAGAATCGTACCCTTCGATCAACTGCGAGTCTTTGGTTCTCGGCTTTTCTCCGGTACCTATCCTTTCCTGGATCTTCTTTCGCTTTGGAACATCGAGCCTTCGCTTCGATACCACTATTGGGGACAATGGATGCACAAACAAGAGAAGAACACAAGCACACTTATTGGGGATAATGGATGCACAAACAAGAGAAGAACACAAGCAAAGCACACAAGGAGAATTTAACGTGATTCTGCAAAACCCTGCCTACATCCACCAGAGAGAAAATGAGTTCCACTATTTTCAAGAAACAACATACCACTCTCACACCCACAAAGTATTACGCTTTGCTTGCCCCCAATCTCCTATAGAGATTGATGCCTATAGATTATCCTACAGAGATTATTTATAAGGACACTTAAAACCCTAATCCCAATATAATTATCATTTTACCCATACTAATAATTGACTCAAATCATATTTGAATTACAAATACAACCAAAACTAACCCAACAAAAAGAATATACGTAAAGAGTAAGATTTTACTAACATTTTTCATTTTCCGAGCTGTGAGAAGAATTGGCTCGAATCACCATCACGGTAACCGTCCCCGTCCTCATCAAGCATCAGCTATGGTTTCTTTTTTAATCCTCTTCCTACTTTATTTTAAACTATGGCGTTTGCATCCTGAATTGTAGTGGCGGAAACCCATTGTTCCTCACGGTGAAGGATCCTTTCGAAAAACCCCTTATTAGGTTTTCAGATTTAGATCTGAAACTGACTTAAGTTTTTCAAATTTTCTTTTTTTCGTTTTCAATCTTTCTCTCTCTGTGCGCCGTCTCAGTCATTGAACTTGACCACGCGCTGTGGGCACTAAGGAAAGCCAACACTTTTTCTGCAATTGGTTGGGTATCATATGTTGGTTGGCTTCGATAATCGTCACTAGGTGCCGTGATCTTCGTGTATACATACCCTCTGTTACATCATACTTCTCTCTCAATTCATTTGTTGGCGCTAAAGAAATGAAATGAAAGTTGAGAAGGTTGCAGTGGATGAAGAGCTAGAGTTGAAGCTGACATCTGGATCTCAAATTTCGCTCACCGTTGCAGAAATATACAGGGATGGAGATCGAAGACTTGTTCTTTCCGCTTCTTATTTCGTTTTCAATCTCAAAACCAAGGAGTTCTTTTGTAAATTTAGAAAACTAAATAATGTTTGGTGAAATAAAAAAAAATTATATTTTCTTTCACCTCATGACCAGAATAGTCATTTCAATTTCAAAATTTTTTTAAAAATGTCAGAAGTGGTAAAATTGGTTCGCCATCGGCTGAAAGCCCAAGATTTCGATCTCTACCAAGGATAAGGCCTACGCCCAACTTGATATGACCTCGTTACTTGCTTGTAAATGGACCAACCCAACTTTAAGGTCAACAAGAAAGAATGTAAGTGTACAAGCTTAGAGTCCCAGAGGGGTTATTAGGCGAAAGGGCATGAGATAGATCCTATGAGCATAGTTGGGTCAAAGGCTTGCGCACCTGGTTGAACATAAAGGAAGACTATGTTACTATCAAATTCTAGATCATTTCATTTTGGTTATATAATTATGATTTACATGGCATCATTCACTATGATTTAAGTAGGAAGAAATTACATTCAAAATGCGTCAATACTAAATAAGGGTAAAATGTTAAAGTAGCTTACTTTATTCAAAAAGAACAATTGACTTGTACAATTACGTATGCTACAATTCATTTGATATTGACCTAGGCAATGACTTAGTCTAATTTGTTTCAAGAACCAAAGTCATTGCGAAACCAAAATCTAACATGATAAGAGTTAATGAAATTACAATGGCTAATCTAAGTATCACAATCTTCCTTGCAGTTGCCAACTCCCAAGTACTGAAACCAAATGCTGCACACGTAATTGCACTGACAGTTGTGGCCCCAATGAATATAATACAAGCAACATAGGTGGGCTTCAATGTTGTTCCAATGTTTTTGTTGGACTTGAAAACTTGCAAAAATTCATAGATTGCTGCAATGGCTATTGAAAGTAGAAAACCGGCAATGAACTTGAGAAATTTTTTTAAATTATTAACCGTTGCTTCATAAGTGTTGTTTTCTCTAATCATAGTTCCAGAGATATCCAAACGGTGCTCGTCTCGTTCAGTTTGCTGGTTTCGCATTCAAAAAAATCATTAGAATAAAAATTGTTGAATGTATTAAAAGAGTCTAATTAAAAAAATCATTACATTATTTTAAAACTAACCTTATTTCATAAATGATGTTTGGCACATGAAAACACAAAATAAGAAGAAAGAAAGAAGAAGTGAAACTCAAGCCAAAGCATGAAAAATAAAGTCAACATTTTATTTACCTCAGAATTCTCAGTCAATTCTTGTGAAGGTTCATTACTTCCCTGAATTGTGTTTCCAATCATCTGCAGGAATGGGGAAAAAGATTTATTTTCTTTATGAAAATAAAAGATACAAAACATTACAAAAATAATAAGAGACATATGAGATAAATTACTTTTGCTCCTTGATGCAGATGATTTAGAAATCCTCCATAGTTGAGAGATAACATGTTGTCTGTCAAGGCAATCAAAATCTTTTGAACAGTGACAGTAACAATGAAAATTAATAAGTTTATGGGGGGGAAGAAGAGAAAAGCATGAGATTTATGGGGGTGAAAAAAATTCTACTGCAGGAGGCAACGTAAGAGCTAAGATAAAGATGGGCAGAGAGAGAGAGAGACATTCCTTCCTGGAAGTTTGGTTACTTACCTACGCAAGCCTGGGTTGTGGAACAGGGTCTGAAGCTGCCGCAAGCCAAAAGCAATACAAGTAAGTAAGAGACGATGCTAGAGGCCTAGAGCAAAGCAACGAGGGAGGGACCGAGGGAGCCTCGATCCCACTTATTTATAAATTGAGCTTCTTGAATGATCATATGTATGTACGGGGTTGAGCTTGGACAGTTGGATGATGATTATGACAACATTGTTTAAAAGGCATAATCAAGAAGCTTAGAACTTTTCAGTGATTATGACTGACACACATCAGAAGCTTCTCCTTCACTAACGTATCTGAATTGAGAAGTAGAAGTAGACCATAATAGCAGAAAATGAGTGCTGGGGTTTTGATTCCTCTGCTGCCAGGACAATAGCAGCAATCCAACTGCGCATCCATCCAGGCATGTTATTACCAAGTGCCACGGGTTCTCTAACACTTTCTTATCGCTTTATGGTAAAAAGATTCTTCAACCTTTTTGACCTGATTTATAATATGGAATGATGACTTCACCCAATGGAAGCTTTACAAAAAAACTTTTAAATTGAATTCAATAATGGAGTTCCTAGTTCCTACGTGGCAATATAAACACACGTGGGGATAAACTCGTTGAAGAATGTAACTGGGGTTTTTATGTCTTCTGTCTTTAGAATAGGACAGGGGTGTCTTATGTAAATGTAGAAGGGTAGTTTAGTCTTTTCAGTGATTTGTATATAAATATATATATATATATATATATATATATATATATATATATATGCTATGTCATTTTGGGGATTTAGGGCAATCGATTCATTCTCTCTCTCTCTCTCTCTGGTTCTCGTTCTCTCCTGTGCGAGTGTGGTTCTATTTATGCCCTAGCCGTGTGCTTCCTCTTCTTCTTGTGACCAAATCAAGTAAATCGTTCGTGTCTTGTTTTCTTTTGGTTCTTGCTTTCATTCCGCTGCAATTAGTTGTTATTTCTTAACAGTTTTGGCATCAGGTTAAAATTAGTCTTGCTACCACTGTTCAAGACTTGGAAGTACCCACTTGCTACTCAAAGGCTGCTTTATCTCCTCATTGGCGAAATGCCATGCACGAAGAACTTAATGCACTTGTTCAAAATGGAACATGGATTCTTGTTCCCTCAACACCCTCACAAAACATCATCGGTTGTAAATGAGTGTTTCTTGTTAAGAGAAAGCCTGATGGGTCCATTGAGCGTTATAAAGCTCGTCTTGTTGCCAAGGGATATCACCAGCGCCGGGGTATGAATTTGGGGATACTTTTAGTCCTTTGTGAAGCATACAAGCATTCGCATTATATTCTCAATGGCTATTCAACATGATTGGCCTATAAGACAGTTAGATGTTTCTAACACTTTCTTGCATGGAAATCTTGATGAAATTGTCTTTATGGCACAACCCCTGGATTTGTTGATTCTACTTATCCATCACATGTTTGTCAACTTAAGAAGTCCTTATATGGTCTTAAACAGGCGCCTAGAGGTTGGTATCATCGATTGACTTCGTTTGTTCTTTCTCACGGGTTTCATGGAAGCAAGACTGATACTTCATTGTTTTACTACAAGACTGATTCTGTTACTATCTATTTTCTTGTTTACGTAGATGACATCATTATCACAGGGAATGACTTGTCTGCTATTTCTTCTTTGATAAAGCGTCTTGCTACAAAATTTGCCATCAAAGATTTGGCGGACTTACATTATTTTCTTGGGATAGAAGTGACTCGTTCTTCTGAAGGTTTGTTTATGTCTCAAAGAAAATACATTACTGATTTGCTTGCACATACCAGCTTGGATTCGGCCAAGTCAGTCTCTACTCCTATTGCATCAAGCGTTAGCCTTTCTTTAAGTGATGGGACCTTATTATCTGATGGGACTGAGTATTGTCATACGTTTGGGTTATTACAATATCTTGCTAATACACGTCCTGATATTGGTTTTGCAGTCAATCGCGTGGCTCAGTTTATGCATGCTCCCACGGATACTCATTGGAATGCTGTAAAGCGGATTCTTCGTTATCTTAGTGGTACTTCTACTATGAGGATCTTTTTTTTCTCGAAAATCCTCTATGTCTTTATCTGCGTATTCTGGTGTCGATTGGCTGGGTGTCCTAATGATTGGCGGTCTACCACGAGATTTTTTGTTTTTCTTGGCTCTCATCTTATTTCCTGGTGCTCCCGGAAACAATGCACAGTTTCTAGGTCTTCTACTGCAGCCGAATATCGTGCCATAGCATCCGTGTCTACCGAGTTGATTTGGATCCGCTCCTTACTTGGTGAGATTGGAGTGTTTTTTCCATCTGCTCCTCAAGTTTGGTGTGATAATATTGGAGCCACTTACATGACCTCCAATCCTATCTTTCATGCGCGAACTAAGCATGTGGAGATCGATTTTCATTTTGTTCGTGATCTAGTTTCTTCTCGCCAGCTTGTCGTCCGATACATTTCCACTATTGATCAGTTGGCAGATCTCCTCACTAAGGGACTTCCTCCTGCCAGATTTACTTTTCTTCGTGACAAGCTCACGGTGATTGACCCGTTACGCTTGAGGGGGTATGTAAGAAAACATGTGACTCGGAAGCCCATAACTTAGCAGATAACTCAGTTACCCACCTTGACTTGGCAAACAACTCAGTTTAGTAGTTAGTGCGTTTATTAAAGTTTCCATAAAGCTGTATGACCTGAATATCTTACAATATATGAAATACATCTTTTATCAGAACTCCTATATATATATATATATATATATATATTATTTTTTATTTTTTATTTATTTTTGAACTCCAACATTTCTTTGCAGCAAAAGTGTTGAACTCCAACATTTCCAGTTAACACTTTTTTATTAATTATTTATTATTTAACATGGAATGACTTACCCAATGGGAGCTGTTAGAAAAAAAGTTTTAAAACTATTCCCAATATTTATTTTTTTTAAATTACATATTAATTAGTGCTTAATGACAAAAACTTTAATTAATATATCTACATAATTAATTATTAAGAAGGATTCATCAATGGGCAGCATTTCTTGTTAAGAAGAGAATCGATCTGACACATAGGTATCAAGTTCGCAAGATAGGAGATGTAAACAAATGCACCCAACCCAACAAGAACCAAGTTCGTTATGGTCCTTATCAGGTGTTGGGATTAGATTAAGCAACCTCGTCACCTGTTTGCTAGTCGTTGTTTTCGTACTCTGCATCCTCGATTCTTCTGATCTCCTACTAACCAAGGAGAACAGAGTCTTGAATTGCCAATCCACTCCACTCTATCTCCGCTCATCTCTCGTCTCCTCTTCTTCTCATCTCACTCACATTTCTAATTCTACTTCTAATTCCTCTACAAGACCATCAACAAAAACAAAGCTCTTTGTATGAAATTCTCCAAATTTCTAACCCTTTAACCCATGATTTCAGGATCGTGAACTTAGACCTCTACTAGGCGACAACTGTGGGCCATTCGAGTCGAGCCCGAAGGTTCGAAAGTGGACCCAATATTAGTGGATGACCTTAGTGATGACCCAACCTCTCTTTCATAGAGTTTGAGAGGAGAAAGAAGATCAATCACGATGGTATTAAAAGACAATTTTGGCACGTCCGAAAACCGACGATGGAGAATCCGAAAGACGAGCTAAATATTCACAAACCTAGATATTCGAAAGACCTCTCACTCAAGCCAAGAATCACCCGAATCGGATCTTGGTTGACCCCTCAACCAAGGGCCGATCAATCGGACCGGTTGACTGGTCTGGATCGGTCGCCCATCCCCAGTTTCTGGGCAATTTCGAGAATTTGGGTTCAAAAACCCTATTTAAGCCTCTATTCACCTTTATGTGGATTTTATAATGCTAGTGCGAGGCTGAAGCTTGGAGAGGAGGAGAAACCAAGAAGAATCTTGGATTTCATCCACACGAAGGTTCGTTGAGACTCGGATCATAGCAAAATCATTGGGAAAGGTGAATGCTCTTCGACCTCTCTTCTCTAAACCTAAGTTTGTAGTGTTTCCTTCACAATAAATGTTAGATTTCGGTATTTGGGGCTTGTAAGATGCAATGAATGATTGCAAATAGTTTTATTTATGCTTCCCTCTAGTTTGTGAGTGGTTTGTGCAAATCGTTGCAAACAATTTCAAGTTTTGACTCTTTGAGACGCCCACGGGTACTCACGAGAGCCAAATTTGGGGCTCTTCGATTTAGACCAAATTGGGACAAATTGTTTATACCTCTAGGACCCTATTATAGTTAATAGAAGTCCAAAAGTTTCGTTTTGATTCGACTTCGAAAAGGGGGGCAAAATAATGAATTTCGCCAAAACTAAGTTTGGAATGAAGGGTTTGAAACCATCTAACAGATTGGGTTCGTGTGGTATGATTTTTGGACCTCTTTTGAAACCCAATTGATTTTCAATTTATTTTTCTTATGTGATTATGACTATTTTGAGTATAATCACCGACTCTTGAGAGTGAAATTTGAGACTTTGGAGAACGAAAACTAAAAGCTCGCATTTATGAAGGAAACGTGTGCAGGAGGATAAATAACATCTGTAGAAAACTAAAAGCTCGCATTTATGAAGGAATGGAAAAGGCTGACAAGCTGAGATATTCATCAGATATTTGAGATGGTTGGGGGCTGAGCTCTATTTTTTAAATGATTACAGAAGATAAGCATTTTCCCAAGACAATGAAAGTTCATTTTCGATGGGTTTCAAGCCAAAATTACGGTTTCAAAAATTAATTCTGGTGGTTTCAGAAACTCAAATGTTGACAAATCCGAATTTCACCATGTGGAGGGCTAAATTGAGAATCAACATTCAAAGCTGAACAGTTAACTTCAAAAGCATAAATAAATGAAGAATGGCTCTAATTGAATCCAGTATTCATTGATAAACTCTCCAACTCAGAGAAGAACTTGACGATACCCGATGAACTCCCTAGATCAAGTGATGAGATCAGGATCCTGATGAGCTCTATGATTCAATAGATTGAACTCAAGATTTCTGATGAACTCAGCTGATCAAAGGATGAGCTTAGAAGTTTTTGATGAACTCCATAGGTTGAAAGATGAGCTCAGGATCCTGGTGAGCTCTATGATTCAATAGATTGAACTCTGACTCTCTAATGAACTCTTTCAACAAAAGGATGAACTCAGAGCTCAAATGATTCCTCTTGACTGGAGATGAGCTCAAATATTGAAGAATTGTCACAGCTTAGATCAAGTGAAGAAATGAGCTTAAAGATGATCAAACAAAGGCAGTTAAAATGACCAAAGGAAAAGTTTAAACCTCCTGAACAGAGTTTCAATTTTGATTTCAACCTGGTCAGCAGGCTTGGGGGCTCGTGTTGTGAATAAATCACCTTGGACCCGGTTCATGTCGGTCCATCTGGGATCACTAATGCTTCAAATCAAACAAGGGATCAACCTGAAAGCCACACAAGGATGTAATCTTGGCCATCATATTTAAACGTTCAATCGACAGTTAAGAGAGGCTCAAGTCAACAAAAGGAATCTATAAATAGGGTTGTGGCGTTCACAGAAGGTAAGACAGTCGAATCCACTCGCTCAAACTTGCATTTTTCCCGCCTTTAGGCATTCAAACACTCCAGAAGCTCCAAGGACCTCTGCAACCCTAATTTTTCGTCACTTACTGACTTGACCATCGGAGACGGAGCGTCAATCCAGCTGATTGGCTCCATTTCTAACAGTCATTCTTCTACCATGCAGGAGAGTGTGAGTTCTAGTTCAGATCAAGCCAGATCTAATAAAGTTTGGTGTGAGATTCACGGTCCATAGACCCCAACAAAATTTGCACCAATAGTAAGGAATAGCAAAAATTTACAAGTTAGTCTTCAAGCGACTGGAATTTGATGGAGAGGGAGATAGAGATGAGAATTAGTTTTTGAGTTTATTTACTTTTTGTTCTTATGATATGGATTATGAGGTTCATTTGGACCAACTTTTTCCGAAGATTTCCTATGGAGATTTGTCTTGTTTGCCATGTTAGGGTTTTGTGTGCTCTATTTTTGCCCCCTTTTCCTATCTTTAGAGTGCGGGTTTCTAATAATGATTCAAATTATCCTAAAATATACCCACTTAAAAGATGATGGATTGAAGGTAAAAGATAAAGAATGGGAAGAGAAGATTCATTGAGGCAGAGATAGATTGGAGTGCCTGCTTGGACAACTAGCTATTAAAACCTTGAATGGTTATTGAGCTTGAAGAGCCATTGTCGATGGGAACTGAGAGGAAGACGATACAAAGGCATGATTTTTCCGTTAGATTGTTAGGGTTTCATTTGGACCGGATTTATGAAGTTGGTTCAAGATCATGATTCGGTCCAACTAATGTGGTCAACTTTAATTTTGTTATAAAATAGAGAAAATATATAAGAGACAAGGAAGAAAACTAGAACGAGATCAATCAAAGCTCTACATTGAGTTGAGTGCATTACATATTTATAGTAGAAGCAACATTTTCTCTTATATGAAACTATCTAAGTCTATAAGGAAATACAGTATATGATTCTTACATACAATAAAATGATCTTAATATGGAAGGATGCATTGCTATGATCTTCAGTTAATATGGGAATGTATATCCCCAATATTTCCCCTTAGGAACATTCCCCACAGAGGCCTTTTTCATTAAAATATGGTTGGGCGTGTGTAGTGCTTTCCCAAATTACATCATGGCTGACTTGCATCAACATGTATCAGGTGCTGTTTTTGATTACCTGGAAACAGCTCTCTCCAAATTTGATGATGAGCCTTTCTTCCTTGGCAAACAGTTCAGTGAGGTAACTTTACATTCTTCTGCAAAACTTTTCATTACCCATTTGGTTATCTTTCTTTATTTGTTTTCAATTTCTTATTCACTCCTTATTCATTGTGATGTTGTTTTTCTTTGGATTGGATACACATAGTTCGTATCCATGAACATAATTAAGATTTGTACTCCTAATTGAGAAGAATATCTGTAAATTGAGGACTAAGGTCCTGAAAATACTAGGATTTGTATACCTATCTAGGGTTAGTTGTAATTGCTAAGAAAATTGATGTTTGTGTCAAAGAAAGACTTATATTTTTCCATTTGGGATTTTGAGCCTGAGGACCCGGGTTTCTTCGAAGTTACACAGTAACACTTTTTTAGTGTTTCCAACCATTTTCTTCTGTCAAAGTTTCTAGGAATCTGATGGATGCCATGAGCGTTCTAGATTCTTTATCTTTCTTCAGTTATAGTGTTTTTATCACTGACTTGTGAATGAAATGATTGAATCAGGTGTGTAGCCTATATACCATTTGTTGAAAGGGTCCAACCCTTATTGTTGGAGGTAAGGAATAATGATATCACCGCCGGCAGACCAAAGCTAGCAGCATGGATCGAGGTATGTCAAATGTCTTTCATAGAAAGAGCCAGTTTCATATATGTACTAGCTTAGAAAAGGAATCACAAAACGTTAAAGTTTACAGGACAATGTGTTAAACTAAGCCAAACCTACTTGCTCCTTGCTCTGTAGACCTAAGTAATTTTCTCTTAATAAGAACTGTCTTCATTTTATTCA
Source organism: Hakea prostrata (assembly GCF_041222555.1). Classification (NCBI taxonomy): domain Eukaryota; kingdom Viridiplantae; phylum Streptophyta; class Magnoliopsida; order Proteales; family Proteaceae; genus Hakea; species Hakea prostrata. Next base: position 4,032,219 of record NC_142601.1, read on the forward strand.
TGAAGAACCCTTCTCTCCTCATGTCTGGAAGAAGAGATATGGTAGCAGCTCATACTTCAAACCATGTCTTGCAGGAGGTGAACGAGATCGAGGCTTACAAACAAACCAAATATAATCTAGAGGAGTTACTTAGTGTCCTGAAAAGGAAGTTGTTTGGTAAGCAGCTCCTATTTGCTAAACCTCTGAATTGATTTGAGTTTTTGTCAAAAGTTGAAAATGTAGATTCTTATGATTGTCTCAATGGATGTTTCAGAATCTTATATTTATCTTCTATATGTCTTGTTGCAGGTCATTAAGCATATCTGGTTTAGGTTCTCCTGGGATCTTCTCAGCTATGTGGGTCATGTATCATAGTATAGGGGAATGGAATAAATAAAGAGAATGTGTGCTTGAGATTACTACTATAGATGCCTCTTGTATCTTGAAGGGAATAAAACAGATTGTTTGGGACTGGCAAATCCACTGCTTTTGTAATCATAGTTGTGTAATCACTTTATTGTTTCCTGTGATTTGAGATTTTTTTTTCCTTTTATAAACTAACATGGATCAAGTAGAAAACCAAATGAAAACCAAGACGAATTGGTTTGTTAGACACACTATAACAGGACTATTGCAGGTATAACAGAGTTAGAACTTCCAACTTGAAATCAATCTAGTCTTTTTGAGGAGAAAGCCTCTTCAGCCACAGGATCTGATCATCTAATTGAACCGTCTATTTTGCATGCAAACTTAGCAATTCATATGCTGGGATGTATTGATGTTATTGAATAAGTAAAAGCATTCAATCACTCATATCCATATGAGAGAAAAACAATAAGTCATTGATTGACTTGATAGAAACAGAGGAGGAGAAGACGGGCAGGGTTTTCATAGAGGAGGAACAATGAGTCAATGAGTCAGCTTCTTTGGCACTGTAAAACCTCTTCACCATTAAACTGTTATTACAAAAAAGTTGACAAGTTAATGACTTCGAGTTAGAAGAAGCAAAGATGAAACATTAGATGTTATGTTGTAACCCGAATTTTTGTATTCGACTTCGAAGATGGTCCTACATTGATATATGGCAGGGGACTTGAATGACTTGATTTGAGAGATATGTGATGGAAGCAGAGGATCTGGGCCCCATCATTGAAGTTGTTTTATGCTGGTGGTGTGGGGCAATAACCCTTGCGTTGCGGTATGACCTGACCTGATTGACTGATTCATTTACCTGATTAAAATATGTATGTATATACCTTATACATTCACCAGTGAGGTTATTGACTTATTGTAAGATTTGAGATTTTCACCTTAGGGAGTTAGGGGTTTGGTCGAGAGATCACTATTCTTTTTTTTTCTCTACCTAGTGGAAAGTTCTTATCCTTTGCCTGTAAGTGTAGTACATTGCATTAGTTATGAACCACATTAAATCTTAGTGTTCTTTCACTTTGTTTCTAATACTAAAAACACTATAAATTAAAGAATCAACTGCGTGAAAATTAACGGTGAATTAGTTGGAGAAGTATATTAAAAGCAACAAAAATTACAAAACCATGATGAATGAAAAGACTTCACTCAATATATGAAATCGCTTCAGGGGGTGGTTGTAACTTAGTAGGAATATTCAATCAAATAGGCTGATAATGCGGAACAAATTCATTCCCAAATCAAATAAACCAATTTATGTAGCTCTTATAAACCAGACTCATTCCAAGATGGGATTGGCAAACCCACATAAACCCCTGATCTTCTTCTAATGTATGGCACCATCGAATCACGTAATCAGAAACCCTGGTCAAGTTCTAAATTCTAGAACTTAGTTTGGAAGAGAACGCGTGAGCCTATAGAAACATATATAAAGATGGATGATAATGAAGTGTCTTCCAAATTACTCTCAGGTTCAGTTCTCGTAAAGCCTGAATTCTCGCAGGTTTTGCTCTACACTAACTGTTATTATCCAAAACAGAAGAAAAAATCCAAGCTCTAAACGACAGCGATGGCAGCAGTGTAAGATCTCCAACTGTTAAAAGTAATTTCAATTCTGTTCTTTTTCATTTGTCTTCTCACTGCTATTGCTTCATTCTGCTTCTGGGTCTACCTGAATTTCTTGCATTTATTCTGCATTTGCTTTGATTTTTGGAGCTAACAATGAATTTCTTCTTTATGGGTCTGGAGTGGGAAGGAAGTTCTACCCGCTAATCTGAGCTCTACTTCCCAGCCACCCAATCTTTTTGATGGAACAACCAGGTTTTATTCAATTTCTTTTGCAGTTCTTTCTTCTTGTTCTGTTAATGCCCAAGCGTCATTGTTTCAAAAATTACCTGAATATCAATTTCTTTCCTGTGGCATTCTAAAGGCTGTACGTATCTTATACATGCCCATATTGCCAGCGTGCTCGGATTGCAAGGAACTATAAGGTTTATCTTTTGTTCTTTCTTGTTTATATTGTGTAACTGTGTGCTTGGGTTCTGCAATGGATCTCTTACTAAAATCGTTATATTTTTCTTGTTTCACCTTTTGGGTTGCAGGGTTTGCAAAAGAAGATAAAGTTGGTTCCTATTGATCTGGTAAACAGGCCTGCCTGGTACAAGGAGAAAGTTTATCCTCCAAACACGGTGATACTCTCCATCCTTGTCAAGATCACACTTTTCTTGATTATTTAGCAAAGCTTGTGAGAGAGAAAAGGTCTGAGGGAATTAGTTTTTGTTCCTGAAATCTCAATTTGAAAAGTTAGTTCAATGCTGTTGCATGATGAACAAAACAACAAACAAATTAAGGCCTGGTAGGGAAGGATGAGTGACTCAGAATTTTCAAGGAGTAGCAGTCTGAAACCATTGGGCTGCTTCTTCTTTGTTTTTTTTTTAGTCCACATTGCAAGAACTGAACATAATTAACATGCCATGCTGCTTTATTTAATTTTCATCTCTAGATTAGTGAGAATCTCTATCCAGAACAGAAACAGATTTCAGTAGATATTCCCTTTCATGTTAACTTGTTAGATTCTCTTCTTTGTATAGATTCCTTCCTTGGAGCACAACAACAAAGTCAGAGGAGAGAGTCTTGATTTGGTTAAATACATTGATAGCCATTTTGAAGGGCCTTCCCTTCTCCCTGAGGTAATGTATGAAGAATATCTGTAGAAGACTTCTCTAGTTTAGCTTCAAATATTTGACTCTGTGATAATCTTAGAAACTGTAGGATCCTGAAAAGAAAGAGTTCTCAAAAGAGTTGCTGTCCTACTCAGACACCTTCATCGAAACTTACACTCCTCAATTTGTAGGGGACCCTACAACTGATGTTGGTGGGATTCAAAACCTTGCACCTCTTTGGGATTTCATTTATTTATAACTTTTCTTTTGTATGGTCTTTCTTATCAGAATTTGGCATGTTGTCATGGCTAACTTGCATCAACATTCATCAGGTGCTGGTTTTGATTACTTGGAAACAGCTCTCTTAAAATATGATGATGGAGATTTCTTCCTCGGTCAACAATTTAGTGAGGTAACTTTGCTTTGCAAACTTCTCATAGGCTTGTTAGTGTATTTTTTTTTTCACCTCATGTGTGGATGAAGTAAATGTGTTTCAGGTGGATGTAGCCTATGCACCTTTTGTCGAAAGACTTCAACTACTATTGTTGGCAGTAAGGAGATACGATATCACCACCGACAGACCAAAGCTAGAGATATGGATTGAGGTGTGTTAGTAAAATCCATCTTCATTTTATTCATGAAGAGCCCTTAATCTTTGTTATGTCAATTCTAAAGTCTGACCACGTCTTGTAGAAAGTGAACAGGATTGAGGCTTACCAACAAACTAAACTTGATCATAACGAACAGGAGCTACTTTTTTTCTTGGTGCCCTGAAAAGAAAGTTCTTCAGTAAGCAGCAGCAGCAGCTTCTATATCACTACATTGTTTTCATTTGAGGTTTTGCTGACAGTTGGAAAGAGGCTCACAAGTCTGTTTCAAAGGATCTTCTATTCCATATTGATTTCTTATTGCAGGAGTATATTTGGCTTAAGGTCTCCTAGGGTCTTCTCAGCTATGTGGGGCATTTAACCTAGTATAGAAATCAAGTGAAAAAGAGAATGTGTGCTTGAGACCACTACTAGATAGATACCTTGGATCTTCTCAGCTATGTGACTTCTTTACAAAAATGGATTGGAATTAGTCTAGAAAAAAGTAAACTAAATTCTTTCTGAGCATATTATTGTATAGAGGCCAAGATGTAATACAAGAAGATGAAGTTTTGTAAATCTACTAGTGTTACAATTCACAAGGACTATTTTTACCATAATCTAGAGGCCAAGATGTAATACAAGAGGGTGAAGTTTTGGTTAGCAAGTCTGAACTTTCTCTGGTCTGTGCAGAGTCCCCAAGAGTTGGGCAAAGGCTGCTTGGGCTGAGACTTTGGGTTTAAGCCTGATACTGTTAGATTGGATCCTAAATGCAAGAAATTAAACAACAGATGATAACAAACCTTGCTGGTGGCATCATTCCATGGACAATGCCTCCAGTTAGGTTATCAAGTGAAGACATAATTAACTTCTCCTGGCCTGTCTCAAAAGCCTAGCAAGGTACATTCGTGTTAAGTATTTAGCTGACTGCTGACCAACATGGTGAGCTATCTTGCAGTTTGAGAATGTTAGAAAAACATAGCAAAAACATGCAGACAATACAAGATTTTTACATGGTTCATTCGAAGGCTACTTCCACGACCGAGAGCAGATATGGTTTTCATCATAAGGAAGAAGATGAACAGCATTACAACCTAGACATTTCTCTGTTCCTTTCAATCCTATAAAGAGACTATAAATAGTTATAGGTGAAACAACACCTATCCAAATGCCCTTATAACTGAGATGAAAGCCCCAACTACATATAAGCAGAGGAAGAAAGGCCATTGGAAACCACACCAAGTAACAGAAGAAAAACCCTAAACCAATGAGAAGCTGAAATGGAAAAACAGAGCTCTGAGAAGGAAATAGGCATCAATTTTCACCTGCATGCCACCATGTATATCTGGTAATATGCTTCAATTGAGAAGATTTTTATTTTTTGGTAAAAAAACTTACTTCAAATCCAAAGAAACTTTAAATCTTACTATTTTTTTCATGGCGGGACCTAAATTCTTGACTGACTACTTAAATGGGTTTTATCATTTTTTGACATTTTTCAAAATTTCAAGCTACCTACAGTTACCATTCTATTAAATTTGAAATTAAAATGACCATTTTGGCCATGGGGTCAAGAAAAATATAAATTTTTTATTTTCCAAGCATCACTTAATTATTTTTAAAATTCACAAAATAACTCCCCAGAACTCTTCTTCTCAAATGCTTCCCTTTTCCTCTTCTGATCTGCTACATAGGTCACAACAACGTTCATCCCATCTACCTTCAGATTCCAAAATAATCAACCATGGAAAACGGAAAATAAAGAACTCTGGCTTTGGATTAGGACATATTCATTAAGAAGACTATATTACTATCAAACTCCAGATAATTTCATTTGGGTAATATAATTACGCTTTACTTGGCATCATTCACTATGATTTAACAAGTAGAAAGAAATTACATTCAAAATGCATCAATAATAAATAAGGGTAAAATATAAAAGAAGAAAGAACAATTCACTTATACAATCACCGGGACGCTACAATTTATTTGATATTGAGGTAGGCAACTACTTAGTCTAATTTCTTTGAAGAACCAAAGCCATTGCAAAACCAAAATCTAACATGATAAGAGCCAATGAAATTACAATGGCTAATGTAAGTATCACAGTCTTCCTTTCAGTTGCCAACTCCCAAGTACTGAAACCAAATGTTGCACATACAATTGAACTGATAGTTGTTGCTCCGATTAATAAAATACAAACAACATAGGTGGGCTTCAATGTTGTTCCAATATTTTTGTCGGACTTCCAGACTTGCAAAAATCCATAGATTGCTGCAATGACTATTGAAAGCAGGACACCGGCAATGAACTTAAGAAATTTTTTTAAATTATTAACCGTTGCTTCAATAGTGTTATTTTCTCTAATTCTAGTTCCAAGTATATCCAAATGGTGCTCATCTCGTCCTGTCTGTTAGTTTCACATTAAAAAAAAAAATCATTAGAATAAAAATTGTTGAAAATATTAAAATAGTCTAATTAAAAAAATACAAAATAAAGTGAACATTTATTTACCTGGGGATTGTTAGTCAATTCTTGTGCTTGTGAAGGTTCATTACTTCCTTGAATTGTGTTTCCAATCATCTACGTGAATGGGGGAAAATATAGCTTGAAAGTTAATTTCTTTATTAAATAAAAGATACATAACGTTACAAAAATAAAGAGAGACATATGAAATAAATTACTTTTGCTCCTTGGCACTGACGATTTAGAAATCCTCCATATATCATATAGAATGATGGTAGAAAATCATAAAACCTCCTCAATATCGGACCCCATCTAAACAAATGTCTCAGAGTAATGGTGTTGCTACCTGAAAAGTTTTTTAAAACATAGTAACAATCATTCGCAAACATAGTAATGAATTCTGTATTAACAAAATTTCTCTTAGAGGAGAGAAAGGCTTTATGTGAATATTTTTATTCAATCATATGTTTTCTTTCATTTATTTTAAATAAAAAAAAAAAAAAATAGAGCCCATCTTCCACCCACATTAGTGATATTCACATGAAAATAAGGATTTTTTTTTTTTTGGGGGGGAATGTGCAAACTAAAAATATGTTAAATAGAGTTATAGGAAGATACATACCGAGCTGAATGTCGATCGATAACATGTTGTTTGTCAAAGGTATTCGATGATCCTAGAAGATAAAAATTCGAGTGTTTAAGTTAGGTACCAATAAAGAGAATGAATGGGTTTGGGCCAATGGATTAATGAAGCAATATACAAATTTTAAGCATGAAAGCTAATTATATTCAACTAAAAAAAATCGTTTTGTCACGCAGAGCTGTCGTGGTTCAACTCTTGCTGAGGCATATTAATATCCCCATCCCTCGGCTTAATAAGCCCCTTTTGTACCAAAAAAAAAAAATCGCTTCACATCAGAGAACATTCACTGCCCGGGAGCTGTCTGCTGCCAACGATCAAGATATTTACACATGTATTAATGACAATCTAACGGTGTAGAATTAAGGGGTAGGGATTTAATTTTAAATATGATATTTTAATTTTACATTCAAGGTTTTAAAAGTTTGTAAATTTACGAAATGAAACCCTCAGTTTTTTTTTTTTTTTTTTTTTTTTCTTTCCTTGCTGGAGTTGCTGTCTCCGCGCTGAAATCAATCACATGGTGAGCCTGAAATCAATACTCCGTAAGCAAACTGCAGTGGCCCTAACGATGGATCAGATAGGAAGTTAAGAGAAGATCAAGCCTGTTAGGTCTGAACCCAGGCAGATCCAATGATATTGAACAGAACAAGCTTGGTTATCTTTTTCTTCCATTAATGCCTACCGGGAGAGAATCAAAACCCAGAATCCAGAACAAGGAACATACCCAGAACAGACGAAGAAAACAAAACTGAAAAAGGAAATGGATAGTGTTTCAGTTGATTGAACTACCAATTTCGTTGGTTTATGGGAAAAAGAATTTGTTGCAACGCTAAGATAAAAGATAAAAGAGTTAGGATATGTGGGCAGAGAGACATTCCTGAAAGTTTCTACGCACCTGTGGCTGTGAGGATCTGAAGCTCCTGCAAGCCTGCAATACAAGTAAGCTAGGGACGATGGAGCAACATGGAATTGCTCGTTTATTTATACGGTCATACTGAGTTGAGCTTCTTGGATGATCAGCAGTTACCAACAGAACTTCAAGGAAGAACTGACGAAAATTTTGAACTTTAATTAATTATTTATTATCTTTTCGGACCTGATCATGTTGGAGCTGATGATCACATGGAACATCTTCAGCAATGGGAGCTGTTAAAAAAAAGTTTTAAATTGAAAAATTCTAAATTCCTACTTCCCAATATAATATAAAAGACCACTCTTTCTTTTTTGTCAAAGACCCTATTTTTACTATTCAACTACCAACACCTGATAATACCCAAATTAAATTAATACGTCATTGTCATGAGCAGGGGCGGACCTATGAAGGGGCCCAGGGGCCATGGCCTCCCGGATTTTTTAAAATTTTATATAAATTCCTTTAATTCCCTTGTTTTTTTCATTTTTTTCTCTTCTTATATGTGAAATGTCGCTATTTGGCCCCTCAATATTTAGAACAATTTTTTAAGGTAAAATAATCGGCACATATGTCATTCCTAATTAAAAGCTAATTCCTTAATCCCTATTTATTCTCTCCACTATTCTCTCTTATCTTTTCTTCCTATTTATTCTTTTCTGGTTTCATAAACTTGGTTAAAGGAAAATTTTGAAAAAACATCTTATTAGGTATTCAAAAATGTCATTCATAATTAGGAAGTAACTCTTCAATCCCTATTTATGCTCTTCTATATCTTCTCTCCTCTCTCCTCTTTTCTTCTTATTTATTCTCTTCATTTTCTTTCTTTCTATTTATTCTCTTCACTTTCTACAAGCCTACTCCACAATTAGGAACTCTTTCTCTTTCTCAATTTATTTATGGTTTCTTTTTTTCTCCTTCTTTTTTATTCTTTTTATTTGATTTTATATTCTATGTTTATTTATTTCTTCTGCAATTTTTATTATTTGATTTTGAATTGTGAATAGAATATCTATAGTTAGTAGGTAACTAATTGCCATTGATTTGCATCTCTTACCTAAGAAAAAATTTGGTTTACATCTCTTACCAAAGAAAATATCGGTTTGCATCTAACTTTTTAGGGTTGAAGTCATGTGTATATATTTTTTCTATATTGTTGCTTTAATTTTACCTATATTTTGTCGGAAAAAAATATCATTATCAATAATTTACCTTTATTTTTTCAAATATGTGTGTGCCCCACAAAATATATGTGGGTCTATTCTTTAATAAAATAAAATAATTTAGAGGTGGGACATCAAATGAATCTTATAAGGGCCCACTTAATATGTGTGACAAAAAAGCATAAGTGCTTCTCTAACGGGAAAGTTTTCTGGCTTTCGTTCTTCAGCCCCCCCAATATTTCATCCTGGGTCCGCCCCTGATCATGAGACCAGCGAAGAACACGAAAGAAAGCTTATACGATGCACTCTTTACACAAGTGGAGCCTGGGTACAAGGAGGAAATAGAGAAAAGAAAAGGAATATTCTTCATGTAACCCATGCAAGGTTACACGTATGTTATCTATTTATTATAATAAATATATAAAGTGAAAAATTAAAATTTTTGCAATACTAAAATTCAGGCTTCAAACAAAGTTTCTTCTGTTTTTTTATTTTTTTTTTTATCCGGAGTGGGCTTTCGGTGTTGCTACTAAATAATTGCTTAATAACTACACACAAGGAAGTTGGATTCAAGTTTGCCAGAGTTCTTATAGGAAGCAAAAGCGAAGAAAGATTTGACGTTGATGGCTCAAATAAAATAAATATTTAGATTGCAGATATCTTTATAATCATACATTAATTTCATAATTTAGAAAAAGATTTAAAATTTGGTACCTGTATTTTTTTTTTTGGTAGAAAATTTGGTACCTGTATTGAGAAATACAAAAAGGCATATAATAATTTGCTACCTCCCAAATGAAATGAAAAATATCATCCCTAATGGACATCATCATATGTATTATTATCCAATTATCTCATAAAGACTTCATGCACATTTTAATGAATAAATTTTGGTCAAAATTTAGAAAAATATATACATATCAATTTGAGGATAAAAATAAGAAAATAATACTTCTAAAAAATAACGATGTGTCTTTAAATGATGCGTGAAACACGCTCAAGATCTCTGATCCTATATGTTTTCAGTTGGCTATAAAGCCTAGACAAGGTCTAGGGTTAACAAAATCTTTTAGAATCTATGTGCATGTCTTGCGGTCCACATTCCCCACTTTCACTTTCTCCACTCATTTTGGTCCTAAAGGAAACAAGTCACGGATTTATTTAAATTACATTTTCATTTTGACACTAGAAGTCTTCATATAAACATGCATGGCTAAGTCGTCCAGGATAATGGAAAACGATAGACCCGTTGGCCAAAAAAGGAAAACCATAGATCCCTCGGTGGTCCATACACCCCCTTAATAGCATTTTGTGTTACATTTTACTATTTGGAAATTATGTTTTAATACTATTAACTTATGGAAAATTAAAACCTACCTCAGCACTCATAAGTATTTTATGATGTCGGTATTAATCGTGTTAAAATAAAACATTAAATTTCACTATACATATTGAAATTAAATGTTCACATACACATCTTCAACCTATTCATTCACTTTGCATTCTTTTCTAGCACCAGAACTGTGATTCACTTTTGCAAAAATGATGGTTATGCGAATGGTGAAATGAAATAGTCATTTCCTGTCACTATTTATACATATTAAATTATCCTGAACTACAGGATATAAGACAATAAATTTGACTAAGGAGAGGTGCTTAATTTTTCCTTTGAAGTGAGAGTGGGGGCAAGAGCAGTAGAAGTGGAGTACGGATCCGCACCCCGTCATGGGAGCCCTCTGTGCTCCCCAACGATTTTTCTATCACAAAAACATGTGGGTCCCACAAGGATTGGTGATGTTGTTGGAAATATATTACCAGGGCAACCGTATAAGACAAATAAAAAGAATTAAAAAAACTTATCTTGATTCAATGGCATGAACGAACTCCTCGAAAGTTTTGCTATGTACATCCATCTTGATAAACGAAAATTGATGGAGTTGAAACGTGTCGGTAAAAACACTTTCTTTAAGGTATTTAAACGCCCCGAATAGTGCACACGGGTCTGAACGCGTTTTCACCCCCAAGATCAGTCAACCCCTCCATCATAGACGGTGCACCCCGTAATTGATGGACTAAGGGATCCGTAAAGCTACATTCACCAATTGACACAATTTAAAAGAAACTAACGCTTCTCAAAAACAGATTTTGCGCGATGATAAACAAAACATCTCCCACCTTTATATAGAATAGTAAGAGATACCACCAAAGGTTATCTCTCAAAGCACAAACCTCTTCTCTGGTCCATTTAGGTGTCTTTAGAAAAATAAATTGTTTGAATTCTTAAATAAAACTACGAAAATTACAACACTGGTCCAATTCTTGCATCTATCGAAAACTTGTCGTCGTCCTTGAGACTTTTAGGAATCAAAGGCAACCGCATCACTGGTCTGGTTCCAGCATCTATTGGAAACTTGTCATCCTTGAGACATTTATACCTCTTGGGAGATCAAATCACTGGTCCAATTCCTGCAACTATCAAAAACTTGTCATTCTTGAAAGATTTTGAATTCGAGGTAGTCGAATCAGTGGTCGGATTCCAGCATCTATTGGAAAATTATCATCCTTGATACATTTATACGAATCTGGATCCTCACCCCGTCGGGGTAGCACAGAGTGCTCCCCGACGGGTTCCTGACCACACAAAACGTGGGGCCTACGGGTAAAATGTAATTTTTTTTTTGTGTTTTTCCAAAAAGTGTTTTCACCGTGGGCCCCACTGCTTTGTGTGGTCAAAAACCGTCGGGGGAGCACTTTGTGCTCCCCGTCGGGGGAGCTGATCCGAACTCCATTTATACCTCTCAGGAAATCAAATCACTGGTCAAATTCCTACATCTATTGGAAACTTGTTGTCCTTTGATAGATTTAGATTTCAAGGGCAGCCGAATCAATGGTCCGATTCCGACATCTATTGGAAACATGTCATCTCTGTAATCATTATATCTTTTTCAGGAAATCAAATGTACGGACCTATTCCCGAATTGATTGGGGAGCTATCAGAGTTGGGTGAGTTGACTATATTATCTAAGAGTTCTTTGAGCAGCGTTATTTCAGAACGTCAGTTCAAGAATCTTAAGAGCTTAATACGTTAGCGATCAAATCAAAAGAAGCAGCTCCAAATAAGCATATGGTTTTTGAAGTCAGTAGGGTGTGGATTCCAAGTTTTAGTCTGATGGAACTCAATTTTCCTTCATGGCTTGCAACACAAAAGGAACTAACGTATATATCTCTCACAAATGCAGGAATTTCAGAAAGAATATTAAAGAATTTTGGGAAAATCTGTTCCCTGCAGCATATATTGCTTCTAGATCTGTCGCATAATCAAATCAGTGGAAAGGTATCTGATTCTTTTGAAATTTGCAGTGCAGATATGGTTGATTTGAGTTTCAACCAGATAGAGTGTTCTTTCCCCCTTTGGCCTAATATTTCTTCTTTATCTCTTAGGAATAATTTGTTGACAGGGCAAATTCCTCAAAACATTGGTGAAGTTTTGGGTTATAGAGTAACATCCATAGATTTTTCTGGAAATTATTTAAATGTGACCATTCCTCATTCCATCTGTGCATTAACGAGTTTGCGATCTCTTATTTTTCAAATAATAATAGTCTACGAGGAGAACTCCCTAATTGTTTGAAGGACACGAAGGATTTGGAGATTTTATATTTTGCAAACAACCACCTATTAGGCAGGATTTCTGAATCAATAGCCTCTCTGTCTTCATTGAAATTTCTAATACTCGGCAACAACAGTTTTCATGGAAAGCTTCCTTCGTCATTGCAAAAATGCACAGGTTTATTTAGTCTAGACTTTGGCACAAATGGATTCTCCGGCAATATTCCAAGATGGGTAGGAGAAAGTCTATCATCTTTGTGCATTATCAATCTTCGTTCCAACCTTTTTACAGGAAAAATCCTTCACAATTATGTTACCTTGCCAAGCTTCACTTGTTGGACCTCTCAAACAATGTCCACACAGGATTCATCCCTCAATGTTTGAGCCATTTAAGTGCTTTAGTGAAAAATGATGAACTTGAACCACTTCCCCCTTTTTCAACTAAATTTTTTGCAGAAAGTGAATGGATAACAACTCATTTGGAGAGTTGTTACAAAAGGAAGAGAATATGAGTTCAGCAAGACTCTTGAAATGGTGAATAGCATTGATCTATCAAGAAATCAGCTGTCAGGAAAAATTCCAGATGGGATAACAAGATTGGTGAGTTTGGGTACATTGAACTTATCAATGAACCATTTGACAGGGAAGATCCCAGAGAAGATAGGGAGTTTGCGAAATCTAAAAACCCTAGACCTCTCCATAAACCAATTTTCTGGTGAGATTCCTCAAAGCATATCTTCTTGAGTCACTTGAACTTGTCACATAACCATCTATTTGGGAGAATTCCATCAAGCACCCAACTCCAGCCCATTGGTGATGCATGATATATATATAGGGAACTCTGGACTTTATGGGTTTCCCTTGACTAATAATTATTCTCTCAACAATACTTCACCACCTCCAACATATGCCACAGTTGATGGAGAAAATGAAGAAGGGATGGATATGCTATGGTTTTATATTGGCATGGATTCGGGGTTCATTGCAGGATTTTGGGGTGTTTGGATCACTTTGTTTTTCAAGAAATCGTGGAGGATTGCACTTTTGATTTTGGTCACTACATTGTTTGAGGAGATAGAAAGCTTATCAAAGGATTAATTGATGTAGAAGTTCAGGTCATCTTTAATGCTTATCTTACCACAGTATATTGAAAGGTACATATGAATAATGATACACAAGTTCATATGCATCTCTTCGACATCTACAAGTACATCTTGCTTCGTTATTGCTGGATATCACGTTGTTTTTGTCGATCAGGAGGGGTTTCGAACAGATCTGAAAGTTTTTTCATCAAACAGGTAATCCTTCTTCTCCAACTAATTTTGGCAAAATGCATGCTATAATGATGTTGGATGATTATGAAATTAATGTATGTTGAATACCATGAGCCGATCTACGATCTCACGGAGTCAGGATTTTTTTTCGCAAAGTTTTTTTTTTTTTTTTGGTGAGTAAAAAATTATATTTTAAACACTAGAAATGATTACTTTTTAAGTGATATAAATGTTATATGATGATAAAAAAAACATATGTAGAATTCTGTGAGCCCGATCTATGGACTCACGGAGTCAAAAAAAATTTCACCCAATAAATAATTGTTTTATTTTTCAAAAATATTAAAATATTAATAAAAATATCAATAATTATGAAAAATGGAAAAAATGGGGAAAATGTTTTGAAAATATGGAATAATTATGTAAGTATTTCTCAACTGTTGGCTCTGTTGCCCATGTGGCTTCATTGCCGGTTTTGATGTGGGCAATCTATTTTTTTTGCCGAAAAAATTGTAAAAATTCATTTTGTATTTAAAAATAAGATGAAGAACTGCTACTTAATTCTTAGTATTTAATACTTAATAATTATATACTTATATAGTTATGCTTAGGTACATCAGTATATGATTACATGATTGTTTATTTGTGTAGAGAAAATTATTTTGGTGTTGTTAAGTGACTTATGCGGTTATCTCACACCCCACCCGCGGGTCTCGGTTACCCGCCCGACAACCCATGGGAGTGATCTCTTACAGGATCCACGATCTTACCCATCAATAATAATAAATGCAAGTAAAGATAATCATGAGCAGGAATAAGTTTAATAATTAAATATAAAAGATTACAGGAGTCCAAATACTCCAATAAAATAATCAAGGAAAGAATAAACTATCAAAAGAATAATGAGTTCAGCGGAAGCAATTTAAAATGTTTAAATAAGTTTCTTCCGGTTTCTTTCTTTAAAGCTAAGAACTTGGACTCAATCTTATCAAGGTGAGGGGTTCTCCAATTCTTTTCTAGACGATGGGCTAATTGTCTGGTAACTTGTCTCCTACGTCTATCAATAGGTGCTATAAGCGCACTCCATGCACTCACAAGAGCTCCCGCATAGGCTATCTCCATTTTCCATTGCCGGTGCCACATCCTCTTCATACGAAAAGGCTCCTTTATAGGAAACCAATCTATCTTCCGGCGTATATCCTCCATTTGTACAAGCTAATATAACATAGAAAAATAAATAAATGAATTCTGACGAACTCAGTAAGAACAACAATAATTCTCATCCATATTTCAAACCATCAAAAATGAATATATGATATACAGGAAATGCAAAGTATGAATGTTACTAAGATCTAACTATGCCAGTCTCTAACAGTTGACATGCTTTAAGATATACACCTATCCTCCTCTTGGTAGGACTAGTCACTCTGATCCGGCAAGGACTAACTATCTATAAGGATCCTGGGAAAGGGGTAAGTCCAGGACCTGGCACTCAAACCATGGCTGGGGTTAAGTCAACACTCTCTCACCACGACCATTGGCATGAGTACTAGCGCATGTTTGAGTTTCTAATCCAATGCAAGTCATAATGGTAACATACTACATGAAGTCCAGATACATCCCCTATGGCACCAACCAACTCGGTTCAGTATCCTTCGCAACCTAGGAATGAGAACCCTCAGGACTGGCTACTGCTATTGGACTCCATTCCATAGCCTTGTGGTCATCCACATATTGTTGGGGGCAGAAAGCTCTCATGACTCCTCACGACACTCGGTCCGCTCCTTGGAAGTCCATGAGCCCAACCCTAACATATGCAACCCTACCATTGTATGACCAACAATGGACCACTGAGTCTCCGCACGGACTGGTTACCATTGTAAGATGAAACAGAGTCACAATTAATCACCGTCGTCACGGGTCATCCAGCTTCAATTCTCCTACCGAAAGGGTAGTAGTATGTGGGGTACCTAGCCATGCAACACTAGACTCTACCTAGGTATGTCATCCAGTAGTTATGACAATGCTGTAGACATCAGCGAGCATGTGTCCCATACCACAGCCCTTTGATATCTCAAGCCAAGATATCTCAATGGAATACCCTTTCCATCAGAACCACAAATCATCATCATCATCATACCACATTCATAATTGATAAAGCATATGTAAAGTCAATACAAACAGCAAGCATATAATAAGATCAGCATGCTATTCATGGTTACAGCAATATATAAAATGAAAGAACAGTATTGAAAGACACTGGACTATCATGTTCAAGTCATTTCATAAAGACGAGGTTGTATGTCCTTACTTGTAAATAAGTAGAAATCCTTTAGATTGCAAACCATAAACAATTATAAGACTTTTATTGGAAACAGGGGACACCTATATACAGGGTTACAATAATATGTAAGTCAAATGAATCAAATCGGACAAAAGCCAGAAGTTAGTTGCTCTCTGGAAACCAGCTAGTCGCTTGAGCCAAGCGACCTCCTTGAGCGACCACCCAAAAAACAGTGAGTTCAAATCCGAAACTCAGGCTTTTGATCATCCGTTTTCAATCCGATTTTGGGATGATCTCAATCCGAATTTCGAACCTAACACACCCGTAACCAAGGGGTAACACGAAACCTAACAATTAACACCAATTTGGTTACCCAAAATCCTCCCCTTGATTAGATCAATCCTTTTCACGAAAGCAGGGTTTCGTTTTCAGACCTAATCTCATCAAGAGCATTAAAAAGGTAGGTATTGTAATGAGAGGATCATGAACAACCAAAGAAGAAAACAAATTTTCTTTAATCATAGCCGAGGGTAGAGAATGAGTGAACAGGGAGTCACTTACCTCAACCAGATCAGCCAGAAAAGAAAGGAGAAGCTTCCAAATCACCAGCAACACTTTGCTCACCTTCCAGCACTCGTCTCTACTGCGCCTACCGAAAACAGCAATCCCGAATATAATATTCGTAAAAGAGGCAAGGGTTGCTATTTATAGAAGTCTGGGGGCAAAATAGGGCAAAACCCCGCAACCAGGACCAGGCAGTCACTTGGTCCAATCAACCGCCTCCTAGTATATTGTTATACAAGGGTGCTTTGCCAGGGGGTTGAAGTCCAAGTACAACCTAACCCTAATCAACACATGAGGGAGGTCTTACCTTCATTCCGGACATCTCCAGACACCACTTGCCTTCTAGAGGTCCAACTACCAAGCAAGGCAGGATCTTCAACAAGAGAATCCAAATCCATGGGTTCAGGGTATGGATCATGGACTTCTATTCGGACACTCCACAAATTTACCCGGCTAGACCTTTGGGTTCTCAGACCTGCAATACGGATCCTGGGTTAGAAATACGAGGGATGTTACAGGTTATGCCATCATTTTGAATGCAACAGTCATCATGTCTACTAGTGGGAGTTAGAGAGGAGTTGGGTCTTCCCAGGGTGGACAGGGACAGACACAGCCACAAGGACAGCCTGAGAGACTAGCAGTAGGAGGGAGGACTAACCCAGCATGGCAATACTGTGTGGCTATTGATGGAGATCAAAATAAAACACGATGTAATTTTTGTGGTAAGAAAATCTACTTAGGTGGCATCAACAAGTTCAAGGGTCACATCACTGGGAGTTCAAAGGATGTGACGACATGCACAGAGGCCCATCCAGATGTAGTGAAGGCACTTACGGATTTACAAAAAGCGAAGAGGAAGAAGAAAGATGATCAGAGGAGAGTCAACAAAACACTAGATGATGTAGTGCGGGGACCGTCATCATACGTAGATGATTCAGATGATGATAGGGATGTTGATCATGTTAATGTGGCGAGAGATCAGGAGGAGAGGGACATGCGGCGGGCCATGGTAGAAAGTAGACAATTGCACCATCAGGAGCATGATATGGCTAGAGCTAGAGCTTCAGGAGCTGGTCCCTTTAGGACTGCAGGGGCGGTGGTGTATTTGGCATGTTTGGCAAATCACAGAGTCTGTGAGCCCCTCGTACATCAGGTTCAATGCTACCATCTGATTATCCACTCCATGGGGACCCAATCATGGAGCAGGATCCTGATATATTCAGGAGGAAGGGGGCCACGCAGCCCAAGATTTCTAGTGCATGGAAAGGTATGGCCAAGAAGGTAAAAAAAAGCAATATCAAAGTGGATAATTTATAGTCACACCCCAGCAAACAGCACAGGATCCATACTACAAGCATATGATTTACACTATTGCAGAGGCATGCCCTGGATATGAGGGTCCCAACCCTACAGAGTTGATGACCACCCTCCTTCAAGAGGAGAAGGAAGAGCTGCAGCAGTATATTGACAGTATAAAACCCTTCTGGGATACTTATGGATGCACTATCATGTTTGATGGATGGACAGGCCAGACAAAAAAGTCCATCATCAACTTTATGGTATATTGTGACAGGAGAACCATTTTCTTGAAATCAGTGGATGCTACTGGTCATATAAAAGACCATATATATATCATGGGTCTCCTACAGGATGTGATAGATGAGGTTGGTAGGACAAATGTGGTGCAAATTGTCATTGACAATGGTTCCAACATCAAGAAGGCCGATGAAGTGTTGATAGGTTCACCTGATTATCATCTTTTTTGGACGCCTTGTGCAACTCATTCTATTGACCTAATGCTGAAGGACATTGGAAAAATCAGCATTGTCCACAACATAGTTGAAAAGGCAAGACAAGTAACCAACTTCATCTACAATCATAACACTGCTTTGGCCATGACGAGGATATCCATTGGCACGATCAGCATCATCAGGCATGCAGTACCTTCCTTGGCTCTATTCTCACTTCCCTCAAATGTGAGTTCTCTTGGAGGCCGAAGATGACCGCTATAGATCTGCAATTGATGATTATCTGGAGAACTATCAGTATCGTATAAGATGGGATCAGTATGTGAGTTTGTTGGGAGATCATTGGAGACAGGCACAACACAGTCAAATGGAGTTCAATCCACCTAGGCAGTACCTAGAATTGAGAGTTGGAGATTTTATATGATTGGATGACTCTATGTACTTGTACAATGAATTGTAGACTTTAGATGATTTGGTTTATATGAGTTTTCAGATTTCTAGTTTCGGGGCTTTCGCCTGCATACAGTCGGACATGGGTCGATTAAGAACATTAGTTTAAGTGATGTTTTGGGTCAAAATAACACTTCAAATGTATCTATTGGCCTCAAATTAGGCTTCATGTCAAATTTTAGGTCAAAATGACCCCAAATACCCTTCGAAATAGAGGGTCGATTTTTCATCAAACCCCTGTAAAAAGTCGCCCGATATGTCGCCTGTGTCGCCAGGCACCGACATGGCAATACCAGGCAACATGTCAAACCTTGGTTGCAGTGGACACAAATTAAACTTGATTGTTCTCAGAAAACAAAGAAAGCCAGAGCGGGTCGATCGGATTGACGAAGCCACCTTCGATACCAAAATCAGATTGCAAAGCAACACCACTTGCATTAGGATTTTAAGAAATAAGAGTGCTTGGACACTTAGGGATTGAGAGTTAGGTTGTGTATCATTACCTTGCATTGATGGGGTGTATTTATACTCACCCTACTTAGGGTAAACATGTAGGACATGTCCTAGTCAGCAGTACACATAAAACATACCTAGTTGGAAGGCTCTTGTCTAATTGTCCATGTAAGACAAGGTACAACGGATGGGCTAGTGGTTATATATTACCCCCAATAAATATTATTTGAAAATTTATGGCATTGAGTTAATGAGAATGTTAAATTAAACCCCCCCCCCAAAAATAATAATAATAAAGTAAGCTATATAAGCATTCCTTAAGTTTGCAAACTATTATGTTTACATCTATCTCAAAATTATTACATTATAAACATTCTTTTGTACCCAAAATCGAAATAGGTTTTAGGATAAAAGAGAGTAGTGTGGGAATGTTGAAAATATAATAGATGTTATCACTTAACCTTATTATTCTATCAGGAGAGATGTGTTTTGAGACATCCGAGGATAAATGTAATAGAATAAAATTCCAGATAGTCTAAACATATTAGTTTGCAAACCCTAAAGTATCAAAAAAATAAAAAGAAGAAAATCCTCTTCACTTGCAACACTTGAAGTGTGCAATTCAAAAGATGCTAAAGAATTATAAGACTAGATCGATATATTTTACTTTTGTAGTAGATAAATTTCTTTTTCCCTCAAAAGAAAATTAATTAAGTTGATCCAAATTCAGGTTTTTAAGGGTGGTCTTAAGGCATAATTAGTCATACATTCATTATTGCATGAAGTTTGCAAATATTCAGTAGATAATGAATGACTTTAAATAACTGTAGTTATCCTTCACCTAATGTGCATTAAAGTCTTTTCTTCTTCTTCTTCTTATGTGGTAAATTCTTCTTCAATATTGTGGTAAATTCAATTTTTGTTATAGCACTCACTGCAACTAGACTATTAATACTACTAAGAGGCCAAGATTTAGTGGGTACTGGCAAAAAGTTTAACAGCTCAGGAATATTGCACCATATTTTGTTGATCTCAATATTCATTAATGTAGCCTTTTCCACTCCCTTTCGGATTGCCACCAAAATCGCCTCTATTTCATCTGCATTGTCCATTTTCCCATTACTGTAATACTAAAAATGACCATTACTATGTATCCCCATGCTCTATCCTGCGCTCCCGAGCCGTTCATTATGTATCCCTGCACAAAGTAAAACTTGATTTGTCAGTATTATGCATACATATATCATAGGCTTAATCATGCTACAGTTTGCATGGGGTAGTGGACTTGGAAGTGGGGTTATGGGTTCATTGTTTAATATTGAGAAGTTGAAATCCTGAACCCACTTTGATATTCCTTGTAAAACGTTTAGTGGATTTGGTTGGGTTTTTCTAAAAAAGGTAAAATTTCTTTGCTATCATATAAAGTAACACATGATTGCAAATACAGAGAAAAATCACTTTTTCATATGTTTATCCATTTGGTTTGTTGAGTACAGTGCTTGGCAAAGATGAATTATAGATGGATATGTCCAATGCTTTGTCCTTAGTCCGAGAGGCCTTGCTGCATGAATCCTCTTTGTCCACCTGCATGTAATAAACTTACTTGCTTGCTTAATTGATTCAATCCAATTCAATTTTTAGAGTTGTTCTACCCAATTTTTTCAATCAATTTGGTTGGTAAACATCTTATCATAGTTAATGCACCTCTTAATGAAGAAGCAAAGACAAGTAGTGGTTCACCTATTCCTGCTCGTATTAATTAGAAAATTTTTAATGATATTATCAAAATTCAGTTTTTTTTTTTTTTTTTTTAAATATCTTGCCCATACATTGGGTGGGGCACTCTTTTGAGTTTTAAAATTCATATATACCTTAAGATGTGTATACAACATCCGTATGGTTACGCCATTGAGGATAACAAATCTTGTATGGAACTAACCCTCTTACGCCATCGAGGATAATAAATCTCGTATGGGTCTAATCCTCTTACGCCCTCAAGGATAATAAATCTCAATCCACATTACTAAATCGGATTATTTGAACGCTAGGTTAAAAGAATAACTAGACAACCCAAAACCAAGACTTCGCATTAGGTTTGATTTCAGATTCACCCATTTAATAGCTAGAGTGATTCAACACTGACCAAAATTTGATTAACTGGTTGATTGACAACCCTAATTTGAAAAGGAGGGGGGCTTCAGCCTTTTTCTCAAGGGTTCATGCCGATGTGTTTTTGAGTGTGACCATTACTTGAACTCATGCAAGGGTTAGTTATTTATTTTACTTGAAAGTGATGGTGGTTTGGTGGTTTGCTTTCTTTGACATTCATAACCCAATTATTGGTAGTTTCGAAATTTCTTAAAATAATTTTGGCTTCTTGCAAGGGTACATCTAGTAGTGTCGATTGGTTAGTCTGGACCAATCAAATTCGATTTTTTTGTATGAGAAGGAGAGAGAGAGTTCAATATACAATATCCAATATAACTGAACTGATTTAGATTCCACTTTTTGGGTTTCATTTGCCATATATGTTATTTTTGAGAAAAGTTCTCCAATACCATTGAAGAGTGTACCATTTCAACATAGTAGAATAATTATACTATTCCTCCTCTAACGTTTTTAGGCGTGTTTAGATTGGCCCCTGCATGCATGTAGAGATTACCACAAGAATGGGAATGAGCTTCTCTCGATTATGATATTATATACTACTCTTCAGGTACCTTCTCTACTCCACAATCATGTCCAGGTCCCACCCTTGAAATTATATAATTAAGGCTCTTTTTGGTATCAATTATCATTGTCAATTATGAGAAATTTTCATTATTTAAAATTGTTTGGCATCTATTCTGAATTTTATTTTTATTTAAAATAATAGAAAAACCTCCAAAATCCATAATGAACTTTTTGTCCATTATGGATTATGATAAGAATTTCATTATCTTCATTTGTGTAAGTTTACTTAAAGTTCTATAAGTAAGATGAGGGTAAAATAGTCAATACACATTCTTTTATAACAACCATACTTTATCCTTCTTTTCTCACTTGTTTACTATCATTTTTAACAATTTTTTATCTTGACACCAAACTTATTTTCCATTTCATAATTTATTTTCGATAAAATTCACCAAACCATTTTTCATTCTTGACCAAAAATGAATTATTGTACTTATTTATTTTAAATAGGCATAATAGAGAATGAGAATTGATACCAAAAAGAGCCTAAGGTGAGATCCTAATATATTGACTTGAAAAAGAGCTATTCAATTAACGTGAGAAACTATAAACAATTTAAAGACTTTTTTTGCTTCTTTCTTTTTATTTATGAAAGGATGAAATGTGAACTATCCCACCCCGATAACAATGGAACCCTTGATCCAAGATATCTATTATTTAATGGATAACTTCCGCCATTGTATTCATGCTTTTATTCCTCGGAGTTCTAATGTAATAGCAGATCTCTTAGTCAGGAAAGCCCTTTCGGTTTCAGATCCGAAAAAATGGCCGATTTTCGCTGAGTGGTTGATGGCATTATGTTCACCCCCACCTCCCGCCCACTTTTAATAAGATTGTTGTTTACCCAAAAAAAATGCCAACAAACCCAACCAAGGAAATGGGCTTATGGGTTTTGGTTTTGGTTTTGTGTCAACCTCATGCAACAGTTTAGTATGGTTGTTGTGGAGCAAGTCAGCAACCCAGAAGATTTTTAAGGGGAAAAAACCATTAAAATGCAATAAATCCAACCAAAGCATCTCGTGAACACTACCACAAACTAATGGATGGGTTACTTCAGATCCAGAAACTCCCCCACAAGTAAGGATTCATCAATCCTCTGATCCGTCTTTCTTTCTGAATCTCCACGGTTTTCTGTCTGATGGGCAGCATTTCTTGTTAAGAAGAGAATCGATCTGACACATGGGTATCAGGTTTGCAACCCAACAACAACCAAGCTCGTTATGGTCATCATCAGGTTTTGGGATTAGATTAAGAAACCTCATCACCTGTTTGCTTGTCATCTTTTTCGTACTCTGCATCCTCTATTCTTCTGATCTCCTAATAACCAAGGAGAACAGAGACTTGAATTGCCAAACTGCCCATCTCTCCTCTTCTCATTTCACTCACATTTCTAATTCTAGTTCTAATTCTAGTTATAATTCCTCTACAACACCTTCAACAGAAACAAAGCCCTGTCAATTTGATACAGAGCTCAAACACATTGTCTTCGGCATTGCAGCTTCATCAAGAACATGGGAATGGAGAAAGCAATACATCAAACAATGGTGGAGGCCCGGAGAGACAAGAGGTGTGGCGTGGCTGGACAAGCCAGTGACGAGAAGAGCCAATGAAGGACTACCTGAGATTCGGATCTCTGGAAACACCTCCCAGTTCCCTTACACCAACAGGAAAGGAAGCCGATCGGCATTAAGGATATCAAGGGTGGTTTCAGAACTGGTGAGGCTTGATCTGAAGGATGTGAGGTGGTTTATAATGGGCGACGATGATACAGTGTTTGTGGTGGATAATCTGGTGAGGGTTCTATCCAAGTATGACCACAGCCAGTTCTATTATGTGGGGAGCAACTCAGAGAGCCACATTCAGAACATAGTTTTTTCCTATGCCATGGCCTATGGAGGAGGTGGGTTCGCCATCAGCTATCCCCTCGCAAAGGCTCTAGAGAAAATGCAGGACCAGTGTATCCACCGGTATCCTAATCTCTATGGCAGTGACGACCGCATACAAGCCTGTATGGCCGAAATGGGTGTGCCCCTCACTAAAGAAGCTGGATTCCATCAGGTAAACAAACAGGTTGCTTAAAGCATTACAACTGAGTATCTAGCTTTGGAATACCCAGATCGTTGCTTCAAAACTAGTATTTATAAACAAGTTCTACAGTTAATTGGACTCTCTCATGAGACAACTAATAGTTTCCTAACTTTCAGAAACAATCCTGTATCAGGAATGGATTTTAGTTCAATTTGCTGTGTGGGTCATCAAAACTGCTCATTCTAGGTTTCACTTCATGCCTATATAGTGTTTGATTTAAATGAAATGGTGGCATTACTTGTACATACTGATCTGAAATTCCACTTGATATGTTTGTCTATGCAGTATGATCTACATGGAGACCTCTTGGGCTTATTAGCTGCACATCCTGTAACTCCACTAGTATCTTTGCACCACCTAGATGTTGTGGATCCAATATTTCCAGGCATGAACAGAGAAAGATCGATCGAACACCTTTTCAATTCAATCAGAGCTGACTCTGCCAGTGTCGTGCAACAATCCATCTGCTATGACAAGCACAGAAACTGGTCAGTAACTGTCTCATGGGGCTATGTGGTTCAAATCTTAAGGGGAATTATTTCTCCCAGAGAACTGGAGATGCCCACAAGGACATTCACTAACTGGTACAAGAAAGCTGATGGCAACCCATTCAACACTAGGCCTGTGTCTAAGTATCGATGTGAAATGCCTCATATTTTCTACATGAACACCACTCGATTTGACCGTGTTAAGAAGCAGACGTTGGGTGTCTATTCCCGTAGAGCTCAAGAACCTTACTGCCATCAGAAAAAGAATTCACCCGGAGTAATTGATACCATCATTGTCATGAAGAGACCAGACCCTCACCGGTGGCAGAAGGCAAGATTTTGAGCTGATTATAAGTTTATGTTTAATTATGAACAACAATGTCAGGGATCATATACATAATTTCTACTACAACAACTAAATTCTTTTTTTTTGCAGTCTGCAAGGAGGGATTGCTGTAGAGTTTTGCCATCAAGTAATGGATCAACCCTGCATATATCTGTGGGAAACTGTCAAGATGGAGAGATTTTGGATTTATAACAGTGGGTGTTGTTCTAGTTTTGTTTCATTTCTTCGTGATCAAGGGAAGGGCAACTCAGATTGAATGGACATTCTCAGCAAGGATGCAACAAACTTCACACAGAGAATCACCTACTTCAAATTGTGACAATAAATTTTGGTGTTGAGTTGAGTACACTTGATACAGTTTCTGCATTTTCTTTCTTTATGTAATCTTTTCTTGAGATCTAAACCTAGGAAACTAATTTGTACAAAACTGAAACAAAAGATGAAGACTATCTTCTCATACAAACAAAAGAACCTTTTACATGTTTTACTTTTGAGGTTGTGGGGGCTCACTACTGCTGTTCAGTTCCTGAGGAGCCAAGCGATCAGATGGAGTGGGAGACAACATGGTTGGTAGATTGTCCTCAGTGTTGTTCTCCAATGGTAGCCGCATGAATCCATGTACAACAACAATGCCTTCATCAGTTTTCACCACATTTACTGCATTCAACAAAGAAACATCCATGAAATTCAGTAAGGTTTTTTTGGGGGGTTTTAAGGGGGGGTGTCTGGGAAATTTTTTTTTTGGTTCCTGAATACATTTTGACTCTTCTTTGTTAACTTTTTGAATCAAGAAAAAGATGCAAAAAGAGGAACGAGATGCAGAAACATTTCCTCTTAATCAGAAAGAATCGAAATGAACATGTGAACCAGTTAACAGGAGAGAGAGAGAGAGAGAGAGTGAATAGACCCTCAACTGTTGTTCAAAACTGAAAACATTCAAAACCTTTACAGAGGCGAAACCGTTATTAACCTCTTTCTTCTTAACAAGAATCTGCATTTAAATGAGGACGAAAAAGAAAGAAAACCACAAAGTACCACCACACAAATGAACTAGGGAAAGTGGGTTGCTGAGAATCTTCTTGAGATTTACGTGGATGAGAGAACCACCAGAGGATGAACCAGCAAATGAACACAACCAAGGGAATCACGTGGATCCCTTTCCCGAAACGACAAACCAATTCAAGTGCTCTCTCCTTCTTGGTATCAATGGATCTTGGGCTAGACTTTGGATGACACTTCTCTTTATCATCAGTCTTCTGGAAAGAAGCAGAGTGTCTCTGTATACGCGTTGAGACATTGATGCAGGATTGGTCAGAAGGAGCACGCGTTGAGCTTTCTCTGGGCATGATTGTTCAACAAGAATGAATCAAAAGGATGGAAAGATTTGGACAAAAGAGCAAAGAAGAAGCAGAAGAGCAGTGTAGACAAGAGGAAGAAATAGAGAAATGGGCGGATTTAAGACAGAAAACTGGGAACTTCAGAGTTGCAGTTAAGTTCATTAACAATTCGAATTCGAATCTTGTGGGAAAGAAAAAGAGGATCATTGGGATTGTGCCATATGGCAACATTAAATGTGGGTTACTGAAGTACCCATCTATTCATCTAATTTGAACAAAACCAAGACGAACCAAAGAAATCCATGACAGCTTCAAGCCAAATTATTAAAGCTTTTGCTATCAGGGTTCTTCGTCATTTTCACTATTCCTCGCAGGATCGTCAGGGGGAAAGAAGAAAGGGTTTTTGTAACCAGGGTTTGTTAAGAAAAAGGCTTTTGCAAATTCCGCCGGAAGGGAACAGTCAAACTTCTCAGAATAGGGATAATTTCTTCTGGGGTTTTTGTCTTCTTGGAATCGATTCTTAATGGTAAGGAATTGCAAAAGTTTACAAGTTCGTCTTCAAGTGATTGGGATCCGGAGGAGAGAGATTGAGATGAGAACTAATTTTTGAGTTTATTGACTTTTTGTTCTTATGATCTGGATTTCTAACGCTCATTCAGACCAGCATTTCCGGAGGTTTTCTATGGAGATTTGTCTTGTTGGCCATGTTAAGGTTTTGTGTTCTTCTCTTTATTTTTGCCCTCTTTTCCTATCTTTAGATTGCAGGTTTCTTATAATGATTCAAATTATCCTAAAAATCCCAAAAAAAATACCCACTGAAAACTGTTGGATTGAAGGTATAAGTTAAGAATGGGAAGAGAAAATTGAGGCAGAGATAGATTGGAGTGCCTGCTTGGACAACTAGTAGCTATTAAAACCTTCAATGGTTATTGAGCTCGAAGAGCCATTGTCGATGGGAACCGAGAGGAAGACGATACAGAGGCATGATTTTTCCGTTAGATTGTAAGGATTTCATTCAAACCGGATTTACGGAGTTGGTTCAAGATCATGATTCGGTCAAACTCTTAGGTTGTCTTATTATTATTATTATTATTATTATTTTTTGATAGATTAGGTTGTCCACTTTAAAGGTCAAAATTTGAAATATTTTAAAAAAACCTGAAGTTAGTTTTCTGTAAACTCTGACTTTTAAATTATCATTTTTTTACCCATGGAAGTGAGGGGGGGAAAAAAAAAATTATCTTATGAAACTTTTTCTAATTCTTTTCAAATTTACAAAAACCCTCCCAATTCACTCCATTTATCTAAAAGAGAAACGGAGAAGGAATGAGGAAGACTCCATTCATCCAATGTTGGGCAGGTGGGCGATCCTTCCAACGCCTCAATTGTAAGCTTCAAGCTTTTTGTGGCGGAGCTCTATTAACTATAAGTAACCAAAGATGTTTCAGAACGTTTTGCATTTTTTAAAAGTGATATTTGATTTCAAAATTTCAATTCGTCTCTTCCCAGCTTTCGCTCTCCAAGCCCCGGTCTAGAATTGAAAGATACCCTAATAAATAGAAGATGTATGCTATGTATGCTAGAGGAAGGTGAGTGAGTGGACTGTTATGATTAGAGCGATTAATCATACAATGTCAAGAGTTTTATAGACTTCTAAGCAGTACAGGAATTCAAGGCACAGATAACAGTTCAAAACAAAACAATAAATTCATGCTGGTTGCAGACCAATCTGCCTTTCTCCCTCAGCAAGGATGCTAGAAACATTATATAGGAATTACAAAATTCAGACTCTGGCTTCAAATGTTGGTGTATGGTTGTATAAGCTTCAGCTAATCTATGCTATTTCTTTCCTCTCTGTACTGTTTCTGGTAATCCAAAAACTAGGAGATTAATTGGACTAACAAGCACTCATAGAATTGCATATAAGTGAACCAGAAATTCGTTCAGACTATTTTCTCATAAAAAAACAAAAGGAATTCTCAAATGATCACCATATTGCTGAACCACTGTTCAATTCTTGAGGAGCCAAACCATTGGTTATATTTAGAAGGAGACAACATGGTTGGAAGATTATCCTGACTGTTGTCCATCAACATCACCATGAATCTGAGATACAGAAACACTACTTCCATGCATAGCCACCATATCTTTACTGCAGAAAACCAAGGAATACCCAATAAGCCTAAGAAGGAAATATTAGAACCTAAACAGGGAATAAGAATCACCAATGATTTTCATTTATCAAAGATTTCTTTTCAGAGAGGAAAACAAAGTTTAAACAGGGACATGGGGACCTCTTGGGCTTATTAGCTTCTCAATCTGTGACGAACAATCTTCTCATACAAACAGAAGAAACTCTCACATGATTTTACTTACTCAGGATCACTGCTGCCTTTCTTTTTCTGAAACACCCACCTTAGTAGATTCTTCAAAGCAGAACCTACATGATTCACCACATTACTGAAGTAAATGAACTCATAAATTTCTACTTGGAGGAAGATGAGAGAATCTGAATGGGGAGGCAAAATACCTATGTTTTTCATTTGAAAAAAAGAAGAAAAAATAGTGAAGAAGGATAGAAGATTCAAGAGAAATGCAAAACCAGGATACAAGAAGTAAAATCTTCTATTCGGTTCCTTGGGTTAAGAAGTTGAATCCAAGTTTCTTTTTTTCATAATTTAGTCTGAAAGATAAACAAGAACAAAAATGCCTCAAGTAATGCTACACTAGCGAATTGCGAGAGAAGGGTTCTTGAAATCTACCCAAACTTCTCAAGAACGAGATGAGCCAGAGGCCAGAAAGCAAGAACTGAGCCAGGAGCATATCGCAAATCCAAATCAGGTCACAGCAGGTCCCGTGACGCCTGCTCTTTTTCTTGCTGCTATCATTGGATTTTGGTTCAGATTCAGATATTTGTTGACGCTTTTCATTATCAGAATCCGTTTGGCTTTCCATGAAAATGATTTTTCGACAAGAAAGAATAGAAAATAGTGGAAAATTCTGAACAAGAAGATCAGAGCAGAAGAGAGAATTGAAGAGAAGGAAGAGGCAGAGACGAAGGCGATGAGATGTTCTGCGATGCTTCGCCATTCAAAGAGGGAAAAGATTTGGAATCTCAGTGCAGAGCGCCAGCTGAGTTCGTTAGCGGTTATGTTCGTTGTGGCGCGAAAGCACGTGCTTTGAAGTCTAATCGTCTGTTCCCTTGTTACACTCCCTCAATGGGGTACAACGACTTGAGCACTGCGTATAGGCCACGATCGAATGAGTGGTCGAGATTGCATTAATTGCACAATACTAAAGCTCTATGCCCCTCTTCCTCCGGATCATCTCCCCGTCCGAGAGCACTCTGTGGGGTTTTTGGGGGGGGGGGGGGGGGGCGGGGGGGGGGCCGCCCCCCCCCCGCGGCGGGGCGGCCCCCCCCCCCCCCCCCCCCCTTGCCCTCTCGCATACGGCTTTAAAAACACAAAACACAGTGGGGCCCACAGGTAAAAACAACAAAAAAAATTTTGAAACAAATATTGTTAAAACAAGTGGGGCTCATTATGTTTTGTGGTTGTAAAACTGTCGGAGCCCCAACGGATCGAAATGATCCGGATTCCTGGGCTTGCCTTGCAAGCTCAAAGGTCAATCTCATTTTGGCGCGAAACCTAAAAGTTTTATTGATAGAAGCAAATTACATATACATCCCCTAAGTTGGGATTTGACAGGTATGTTGCCCAAGGCAAATGTACATGAGCACCTTTGTGGGCTCGAGCCTAAAAGTGATCAGCCTGGGTGAAGTATCAATCTATGTGAACTGGTGTTTGGGATGTTTGAGCACACGTTCCCGAGCACTAATCCTTTGACTTGTCTAATGAACATCTTGGTCTTTATTTTTGCCTAAAAACGTGAATTAAGTCATTCTTGTATATTGGGTGAAATCCATAGATTTCGTAGATTATAAGTATAAAATTGAAGAAATTTGTAGATTCACGTAGGAATAACCCAACGGAACTCTATAAACTTTAATAGATTTGAGGCTAATCAAACAGTTAATTTATCGAACCACGGATCCATAGATTTGAAATTCCATTTCATTTCAAATTTATAAATTCATGTAACCAAACAAGCCCTAAAAGATTACCGGAAAAAAAAAAATAATGGAAAAACCAGAGGTATGGTTTGGCTTGGACCCTAAGATGGGCCTCGGTTATCAAAATCCTGACCCAGCCCGATTTAGTTGTGCTCTTTATTTTTTTTTTTATGAAGGCTCTAATTTTGGTTGGGTCCTCTATTAGAAATTGATGAGATTTCCCAAGTATTGTTCTATGTTGAATCAACACTTCTTAGGGTGTTCGCCTCGTCGGTTTATCTCTCCCGCTTTGCCCTTGTCATCGTTGCTTGGCTCTTTGGTGTTTTCCCTGCCCTGTTTCTTAGGTGCGCTCGGTGGTGGGGTCGGTTTGTTCGTGTTCGTCGCGGTGTTTTAGAGCGTCGTTGTATCGTTTGTCCTCTGCTTTTTTTGTGCAATTCATGGGGCGCGGTGTTCTTCGTTGGTCTTGGTAATTCGGCTATTCGTTGGTTCGTGGTCTTCCTTGGGTGGGTTCTACTCCCCTCTCCCGTGCACCCGTGTTGTCTCTTTGATTTGGCTTTCTGTGCCTCGTGTCCAATGTTTTTCCTTTTATTCCAAGGGAAGCCAACTCTGTGGCTCATTTCTTAATCTTAAGCCAGGTCTTGGCCTTGGCCGTTAGTTGGCTTTTCCCCGTTGGTTGTGGCTTCCTCATCCCGGCTTGTCTCTCCTTTGTTTAATCCGTTTCTAAAATAAAAGGTTCGATTCCAATCAATTATTTTAAAGCAACAAAATTTACTCAAGTTGGTGTTTGTTACGTATTTCCGTTTAGCATGATGCTTGCTGGTCATTACTCTACGATTAGTGGTTCTATGCTCTGCTGGTTGAAAGCCAATCTGCCTTTCTCCCTCCGCAAGGATGCTAGAAACTTTATAGAGGAATTAAAAAATTTCAGACTATGACTTCAAATATTGGTGTATTGGTCGTATACACTTCATCTAATCTAAAATTAGAAGACTAATTGGAGTAACAAGAACTCATAGAGTTGCACACAAAAGTAAACCAGAAAAATTATTCAAAAATTATTCAAACTATCTTCTCATAAAAACAAACGGAACTCTTACATAATCACTATATTGTTGAGCCACCGTTCAATTCCTGAGAAGCAAAAACATTGGATTTAGAAGAAGACAGCGTCGTTGGAAGATTCTCTTTAACTGTTGTTCATTGGCATCACCATTAATCTGATATATTGAAATAATACTTCGATCCAGTCACCATGTGTGTTATGTTTCGAACCGATTCTTGTACCTGGTTGGAAGATGGACCCGCATCTTGTACCTGGTTGGAAGATGGATCCGCATCGATATATTTTAGTGAGCGACCCAAATGATCGAATTTTGTGGAGCTTTGTGGTGGAAGGGGAGGACTTGGGGTACATTGTGACCCGATGGGTTGACCTGTTTACCCAATTGAAATATATAGATGTATTTTATGTTTGCCTACTACATTAGTGAGAGATTTGTAATTTTCGATTAGGGTTTTGGGTGAGAGTTCTTGTAACACCATCTTAAGTGATTAGTTGTGAGATCTTCTTTTGTTATTTTTCTACATGAAAAATCATTTATCTTCACCCTTGGTTTTGTTTGAAAGAGAATTCTTCCACACTCTGATTAGTGAGTGGGAGATGTATATTAATATTATTTGAATTTGAATTACAATTTGTTTACAATCAAACTCTACAACTTGTTGATACTTTAGCTATAACTCAAACTTTTCTTGATCGGTTGGAGATAAGATCAATCAAGTTTAAAGTTAGTTACGGTGGATTTGAATTTGAATGCGGAGACTTATCCTTTAGTAACATACCACGTCCATCGGTGTGTGAACCACATTAAATCTCTGTATGTTTTTATTCTCGATTTAAATACCCAATCATTTTGATAAGCCAATAGTTTTGGAAGGAAGTGATACAATCTGAACAGGGAATAAGCATATAAACAGGCACATGGGGATCTTGGGCTTATTAGCTTCTCAACTTTGACTCCATTGATAGACTAATTTTTGTACCAAACAATTAGAGAGTTACTTGCACATAAAATTTGAGCCATCTTCGCAGTATACTCTCTCATGATTTTACTCCTCAGCAAGGTTTAAAGTATCCCACTATACCATATGATACTAACCGATATGTACGATACTAGTCGATACGTATCCATATTTGACCCAACCGATATGATACATCTCGATACGTCTCTTCACTGAATTACACTAAAATACATTAGCTAGAGCGATACAATACTCGATACAGGACGATCTTAAAATCACCAGACCAATACAATACTCGCGATACCGATACTTTAAACCTTGCTCCTCAGAATCACTATTGAGAAAGATGAGAAAATCTATATTTATAAAACTTGATCATAAATTTCTATTTGGAGAAAGATGAGAGAATCTGAATGGCATGACGAGGCACAATACCCATGTTTTTCATTTGAAAAAAGAAAAATAGTGAAGAAGGATAGCAGATTCAAGAGAAATGCAAAACCAAGGATACAAGACGTCGTAAAATCTTCTATTTGGTTCTTTGGGTTAAGAAGTTGAATCTAAGTTTCTTTCTTCTGAATTCTGAATTTAGTCTGAAAGATAAACAAGAACAAAATGCCTCAGTTGCTCACTAGCGTGCTGGGGTTCTTGAAATCTATCCAAATTATTCAAGACGGCGGAGCTGAGGCTAGAACAAGCGGGCGGCTGAGGGCTTCCTCCCTCGGGTCCGGGGGTCCCATCTCTTTTTCTTGTTGCTTCTTGGATTTTGGTTCGTTCGGAGATTTGTTGCGCTTTTCATTATCATCTATCTTCCGTGCTAGGGTCCCTGCAAGTCCCAATCATCATCGATCGGTGCTTTCCCGCTGCTTTTGACACAGATGATAGTGGAAATTATGAACAAAAGACTAGAGGGAGAGGTGAGGAGGAGAGGCGCGAGTGTTGTTGTCTCTCAATTCTATAAGGAAACTAGCGGAGAGAGGAAGTCATATTGGAATTTAAATTTTAGTGGAACTCTTACTTTTTTCTATTTAAAGATGATGAAACCTACCAATCAGATCTATAGAAATAATACTTGATCCAGTCACCATATGCGTTATATTTTGACCTGAATTCTTGTACCTGATTTAGGAGATGAATCTGCATTGATATAATTTGTTGAGCAACCAAATGACCCATTTTTATGGAGATTTGTGGTGGAAGGGGAGGGCTTGGGGTACTGTACGACCCGATGGGTTGACCCATTTACTCAATTGGAATTTATGTATATGTATCTTACGTTCACCTATCACGTTATTGAAAGATTTCGAATTTTCAATTAAGGTTTTAGGTGAGAGTTTTTATAACGCCATTATTGATGAATAGTTGTGAGATCTTCTTCTCTTCTTCTTCTACATAATAAAAAAACTATTATTCTTCACCTTTGAACATAGCATTTCAATTTTGTTATTTTTTCATTCTCAATTTAACAAGGAAATATTTTTGGAAGGACGTGATATAATCTGAACAGGAAATAAGAATTTAAACAGGCACATGGGGATCTTGGGCTTATTAACTTCTCAACCTGGCTCCATTGATGGACGAATTTTTGTAGCAAACAATAAGAGAGTTACTTACACGGAAAATTTGAACCATCTTCGAAGTACACTCTCTTGACATTACTTTTGGAATAAGCGCAATTTAAGGTTCATTCTATATTGACATTACCTCTCGGTTGGGCTCAATTGTTAAGAGAGTGAGAAAAAAAAGACTTCAAATTAAGAAAGCTCATATTAAAAGTTTATTGTATGAAGAATATAAATATAATATTCTTCTTCTTCATATATTGTAAATCTGAACAGTTAAAATATGAAGTAAAAGACTATATCACACAACCAATATCATAAACACTCTTGGGTTGCAAGTAAGGATTATAAGAATAATGAGTTTTTAATACCAAAATTATACCATACTATATACCAAACCGTACCATTTTTATCGTATTGATTTTATACTGAAATTGTACTAAATCGCTATTGTTTTCAAATCGTACCGTATAAATCCAGTATGGTACGTTTTTTGTATGAGTGTTTGAAATTTATACTTAAATTATACCAAAATGTTTTTAAAAATACTGTTTTCAAATCGTACCGTATAAATTTAGTACGATACATTTTTTGTTTGAGGGTTTGAAATTCAACTAGATACTGTATTGTATCGAATTGACACCCTTGTGAGCCCGAGGTGGAGCCCCCAAGTCCTCGATTAATAAGCCAATTGACCAAATGTGTTGTCGCCTGCTCTGACCAAGCTCTTCACAATTTGGCATGACAATGATAGCAAATTTTACTTTCCCTGTGATCAGTTAGCTCTAGGTTGTAATAGGGGTTTTTCCTTTAGTTAATAAAATTCTATTTCACAAAAAAAAATTCACTTCCCCTCTTTTAGTTTAGTTTACAACCAAACGGAGCCTCTGAAGATTCGGTCTTGTTGGAAACCAATGGAAAACCTGAGGTATGGTTGGGCTTGGACCCTAGGTTGGGCCTCGGTTTTCAAAATCCTGGCCCAGCCCGATCTAGTTGTACTCTTTATATTTCAATGAAGGTTATAATTTGGGCTGGCCGCTTTATTAGAAATTGGCCACATTATGGGCTGGGCTTGGAAGAAACATGAGAAACAATTGCATATGCAATCAAATGCAAAATGAAATTGATTTTCCCAAGAAAAAAGTTTGAGATATTTTATAGTTACAACGGTTATATTTTCTTAGGTGTAATGTGTAATATTTTTTTTATTGGAATTGGTAATTTTATATTAGGGGTAGGACTGTTTACACACCTTTGACTTATTCACTAAAAGATGCCAATCAATCCTTAGATGGTTAAGTAAATCATTTTTTACAAACTTGATTTACTAATCAAAACCCAAATTTTGGAACTCAGCTTTCAACTCTCAATCTTTTTGGGATTGCTTACACGCTCTCTGGTTCTTCAAATGAAGGAAGAAACATTTCTAATAATGATAGCCTTGCTCTGTTTTCTCTAGGAGTTATGTTTGATTATTATTTATTACTTATAGCCATTCTTATACTCTTCCTTATCTCTGCTTTGAGATTTGATGAGGTGTGTCTTTTTCTAAAACATTGTTAAATATGATAGTATAAATTAAAAAATGATTTACCATGGACGATTCTGATTGTTTGATTCAATATAACAAGGTAGAAAATTGTTATGAATTTAAGGTCCATAATTGTGAACTTTAAATCTATACTTTTTAATTGAGAGGTTATGAGTTCGATCTTTACAAACAATAAAACTCCCTCTGAGGATGTAATCAAGTGCGCGTAAGCTGGCCCAAATGAACCTTAGATAAAAAAAAAAAAAATAATGTGAACTAATTATTTTTTGGAGATAAAAAAATTATACGATTTTATTGTATGTATTATTTGGGATGCTTTTAACACAATTGTGCCTGGCAGTTTTCTATGTAGAGACAGTAACTGTAATGATTCTGAACCCCTGTTCAAGTCAAATAAAAGCGTCACTTTGAAAATAAGAAAAAAAGAAAAAGAAAAAACCGAAAATGATGCGAGACCGGTGAAGTGAGTAATGGAACGCGAAACCGAGTTCAAATTTCCGCAACTCACTCGTGCCATGAAGGCATGGAATAACGGTGGAATGCTGGATTTCACGGCTACGGAGTTCGAATTTCCGCAACTCACTCGTGTTATAAGGGCAGAAAATAACGGTAGATTTCACGGCAAGAAGCCTCCACTTTTAGGGTTTCGGCTGCACTCGCTCGTGTGCCACAACAAATGAATAGGATAACGGTAGATTTCATAGCAAGAGGCAGCCAAGACAGAATTTTGGCGGTAAAAAAACAGAAAAGGTATAGCCACGTGTCAGTATTGAATTGGATCTATGTATGCGGTGGTCCTTCTCATGTCAATGCAATGGAGCATGACATGAGGTACATGCCATGTCATGTTGTTTTTTCCCGCGCTAGCACACGGAGGGTTTCTAAAAGGAGGAGAGAATAGAATAAATGTTTAAGAGAGAGAAAGAGACAGAGGACGAGAAAAGGGAGGGAAGAGAGGAGGGTTTGTGTTTCTCTGAAAAACTTTTTGCTCATTTCGATCACAGAAACCGACTTCTGGAGGTGGATTCGTCTAATTTTTAGGGATCTTGCTGTTATTTCCTCATTTCCTGACAGATTTTCCGCTGCGGATCTCGTTAGTAGGGGTTCAAACAGATCGTAGATCTGTAAGGGTTGTTTACATTCAAAGCGTGAGCTCTATCGTCTTCTTAAATTTTTTTTTTTGTTTGTTAAATTCATGGTATTTTTTTGGTGATCATTTGTTGTTACATTGGATACAATGATACAGGATTAGCAAGAGGACTGAAACAGAAGATGCCGAAAGTGCTAGTCTGATCTATCTGCCGAATCTGTTGACATAATGGAAGACCAAAAACCGATGAGTTCTACGGCTAATTTGCAATCCGACGACGTCGGTGGCATGGAAGTTCGTTTTGCAGAGCTCTGCAAGGTTTATTCTTTAAATTTAACGTCTCTTACTATGAAATGCGTCTTTTGTGCACTTTAACTGACTATAACGTTGACAATGACCTAAATTTCCGAGATCTGGTTGCAGAGTGGATTATCACTGGATGAAAACACGCTTACACAAGCGGCGAATCTGTTCAAAGAAAGCAAACACCTCCTGTTAGCAAACATATCAGCCGTTGGGAGCGGAACGGTATAACTTAACTTTTGTGGTTAATCAATCCTCTTTTCTTCACTTGATAAAGCTCATCATGTGTTTGTTGTCATGAATTTGTATTTGGTTCCATCTTTACTCGAACTGACTATTTTTCTGTTTTCCTGCTAGCCGGAAGAAATTGAACGATTTTGGTTTGCCTTCATTCTATACTCTGTGAAGAGACTGGGTGAAGGGACCACCGGAAAAGAGAAGCAGGAGGGCGACGAAGATGGGTTTACTCTATGCCAAATGTTAAGGGTTGCTAAGCTGAAGTATTTACCCTCTCTTATTTAATTTATCGGCATTACTTTAGCAGTAAATTTCCTGGTTTTATTCTGGTTATCTTTCATTGCTTGCTTTTGCAGCGTTGTTGATTTTTTCAAAGAGATGCCTCAGTTCTTTCTTAAGGTTGGTCCAATTCTGAGTAATCATTATGGTGCAGATTGGGAGAAGAGACTCGAGGTATTGTATAGAAATTAAAGGGACTTGTTTGTTGATTTTATTTTATTAATGAAAAAGCATGTGTTCATGTGCAATTCTTTCTCAGGATTTGTGTCATATTCTGCCTTTATTTTATTTTATTTTGTTATTTTTATTGTAACCAGGCAAAGGAGTTGCAGGCGAATTTCGTGCACTTAAGCCTTCTAAGCAAGTGAGTGCTGTTGTTTTCACACTGTTCTGTTTCCAGGATTTACATCCTCTACAATTAGCAATCCTGCCATTCTAATTAACCATTAGGATTGTAACACGTGGCAATTTGTAATCTAGTGATAACAATTTAAAACTCATTTTAGGAAATACCTCTTGTAAACCCCTAAAATCTCTCCCAATTCCAAATTCATCTCTTCATGGCATGTAATCCTGCTGGGAGGGAAGAGGATCCACAGTGAAGCCTTTGTAAACTTTATTTTTTTACATGCTAAAACAAGGTCTTTTACATTATTATTTTTGATAGCCTGAGGACGTGAAGCTTCAGAAGCTGTAAAATTTGCAGCAGAAAACATGTATGAGAATATAATGGCTGCATTGAAGAAAGAGGAGGAAAGAAATTGCGGAGAGAAATGGTGGAAATCTTTCCTCATGGTGTGAGGAAACTGGAGAGAAAATGGGGAGAAATTGTTGGAAAAGATCATTTTTTTTCCTAATATAGGTTTTATATTGACCATTAGATACTCTGAAGCCATGTGTTACAATCCTTATGGTTAATTGCAGGGAATTGCATGATTGCTAATTTTAGAGGATACGAATCCTCTTTTTCCATGTGCTAAAATACACTGTGGCACTTATCAATCTTTTTTCCAGGACTTGTGAAATATGCTCCAACAATTTCCATAAATTATTCAACTTCTCACTTTTTTTGGGGTGTATTTTATACTTTAGTATTTTCCATTGTGATCAATGTGATAAAGTTACTTAGTGTCTATTTTATTTCATAAAGGGGTATTTCCATGGGTTTGCCTTGGTATCGTGTTCATACCCTCAATCCCGTAATGTTGTTTTTGAAACTTATGAGATATACAAGTCTTGCTTATTGAGGATTTGACAGCAAACAAGGATGAGAGTAAGATATCTTAATCATTATATTTATCTACCTGTCTTCTCCTGGTGATTGAGTTAACTTCCATTTAAAGAGTTTTGATGTTGTTGAGCAGTTCATACAGATCAGTATCCCGTTCTTCTCTTTCTTCATTCTAGGCGCAGACCAATCTCATCTCCTTTCTGTCCCGTCAATCTGAATTCTTCCCTTTAAAATGCAGTTGCTTCTTATATCTAAGATCACAGATTTGGTCACGGGGGATATATGAGATTAAACATATATAAGTTTGTGTGGGTCAGAGGTGTGTTAAATAAGTTTTTTTAGTGTAGAACGTGTCTTTCTTATATAATAGTATATTGTGTCTTAATGTTTAAAACATTTTCCTTTATGTTGGTGTCCTTTTAATTTGCTTCTATTTTCAGTTTTCAGAATATTTGGGTAAGATCCCATCTAGCATGATACTTATGTTTCTATTTTCGGATAATCATTGATCTTTCATTTTATTGGATATTGGTTTTCCTTGGTTGAGTTATTTTAGTTTCTTAATTTACGAGTTAGTATTTCTTAGGAACTTTATTTTCCTAGTAATAGGCATGTTACCCAACGTTGGAGTTTAGTATGGAATGAATTAGGTGGATCTTAGTGCAATCTTAAGTTTGCTCCATTGTGACCATTTTAGCAGAATTAAAATTAAATTAACTGAAAGTAATGAAGAATGAAGGAAGAAGAAGTGGTGGAAAAGAAGAAGATATGGAGCAGGATGAGGGAATGGAGAGTTTTGCCAGATGCAGCTCTCTCCCTCAACAATTTATATTATT
This sequence comes from Hakea prostrata, assembly GCF_041222555.1. Classification (NCBI taxonomy): domain Eukaryota; kingdom Viridiplantae; phylum Streptophyta; class Magnoliopsida; order Proteales; family Proteaceae; genus Hakea; species Hakea prostrata. The sequence continues at coordinate 4,071,614 of NC_142601.1, forward strand.
GAAAAGTTTTTCAGATTAGATAAATCTTCAAAAATCCCTAAATTTGGTTGCAAGATCTTCAAATCTTCTAGAATAGACTTGCTTGATACCCAAACAACAAGAAGGAAAGGGAACTCATCTACCTAATTATGCCTTGCTAGTCAACACAGAAAATATAAATTGTAGAAAATAGGTAATATCCTAATCTAATAAAAAGGAGCTAAGGAAATAAAATAAAATTTAGACAAAATAAAATCAAATCTGATCCAATCTTTGGTGGGCTCCATATGATGTGGTTAACACTGGAGTGGTAAATCATGCATATCTTAACACTCCCCCTCAAGTTGGAGCATACATATCAAAGGCTCTAGCTTGGAATAACAAGACATGTATCTAGAGCTTCATCAGTCTTGAATACAAGTAGCAATAACAAATGCCGATAAACACCATGAAGACTTCACGCAGGGGATAATCAACAACAACTTAGTCTTCATTTCAAATGTACCAAAATCTCCAATGTTTAGGAGTAGTTAGTAGCCAAAAATCTCCCCAAGAGAAGATAAAATTGCAGCTCCAATGTTTAAACATAATTCGCAAGTAGGCGAGTAGTAGGTAAAAGAACGGGTAGGTAAAGAGCAGCATGGGTTACCGTGGAGCAAATAGGTAGGTGAAAGGCGGCATGGGTTATTGCAGACGAAGTACATAGGTAAAACACAATATGTGTTACTGTGGACTAAGTAGGTGGGTAAAAGCCAGTATGAGTTACTGTAGACCAATTCGGTAGGCAAAAGGTAGTTTAGGTTACTATGAACCAAGTAGGTAGTTGTTGCTATAGAATACCATTATAGGATGGATATGTGACCCCCTCCCCCAATGGACAAATAACAACCAAAATCTCAAAAGAACCAGTAAATAACATAAATTATATCAGCAATAGCAGCAGTAAAGAATCAAATCTACTGGAAAATTCAAGAATCTATTAAGCCAGGGGAGTGTCCTTCACTAAAACACAAGAAGCAAGCCAGCAGCAGAATAGATTCAACTTGAACACGAAACCAGAAATATCAAATCCAGCATGAAATCGGTAAGCAGAGGTGGTAAGCTAATATAGATTCAAATTGCAGTAGCCCAAAGTCCTCTTGGAAACCTTGGTTCATCTTCTTCTTAGAACTAGGGTTTCATTCTTCAAACTAAATACCTGAAGCTACTCTTGGTCTAATACCATGTAACAAAATTAAAATTAAAATAATTTGAAGTTGTAGAGAACTGAAGGAAGAGAGAAGTGGTGGAGAAGGATGCAATACCCAAGTAGTAAGAAGGAAGGAGAACAAATCTCCACTAGTATTGCTTGCTAGTCAAACTACATAAAAATAGAAAGTGCAGAAAATAGAAAGTAATATCCTAATCTAATAAATGGGCGTTAAGGAAGTAAAATCAAATCTGGGCAAAATCAAATCAAATCTAATCCAACCTGTGGTGGTTACCACTGAAGTGGTAAACCATGCATATCTTAACAACCTCCAAGTGGTCTAGGTCTCAAATCTGGAAACAGCCTTTCTGTGAAAGCAGGGGTAAGGATCTATACATTATAACCTTCCCTAGACTCGGCAGTGGCTGTAGCATTGTCTACTGGATATGCCGCTATCTTTATTAGTGTGGTTGGTGACTGCTTATGTGGCCTTCTTCCTCCTGTGTATCTCTTCTTTCCTTATTGTTTACAACAATGTTCAATGGTACTGTTCGAAGACATGAAACAGCGTCTTACCCTCTTCTTCTTCTATCTCTTAAGCCCACCATAGCTGATCCACTTTTTGATCTGCATTATCTACTATGAAATTTATTAGCAGTGCAGAACTAATCCATTGACTGAGAACTTTCTGCTCTGAAGCTCAGTATCAAAGAATCAGATAGCAAGATTAATATTTTCTTGGGGTGAGGGCTGGGGGATAGCATGGTTAATATTTTGTTTCTTGGGGTGGGGGATAGGTGGGAATTTTATCAGAAATGGACCATCCATTTCTCTCTAGATGGACACATATCCATCAGTCACATCCAAAGGTTCAGATTTCTAAATCGTATTTCAACCTTTGGATGTGACTGATGGACATGTGAACTTCATCCAAGAGGAAATGGATGGTCCATTTCTTTGTCAGAAATGTACATGATAAAAATCCGGGATAAGTGCCTATTTTGTTGGGGGTGAGAAGGGAAGGAATCAAGAGGTTTGAATAGCGGGCTAACAGCATCTCAAGCATATGAAGGGATAGATCTATCCTGAAGTTGGAGAAAATATGAGATTTTTGATCAGCAATGCACCTAGATTCAGGCTTGGAATCCATCAAGCAAATATTGAATCAACAGCTGACTCAGAGATGTGGTTGAACCGATTGGGCACTCGTATAAAAAATTGGATCCAAATTTTGGTTGTTGCGCTAGTAGGATATTTTTGGGTTTTATTTATTCATGTTCTGGAATTAATATTGTTTATGGGTAGTTTAGATGGTGGATAGCATGTACGATTTAGTGTCGTAATTGTTTTGAGTTTCCAATCTAAAATGGGTTTCTTCTTTTATTTGTATGCATGTATCCTATATTCATAGTTGTAAAGGTGGCAAGTTGACCAAAGGTGGTTAAATAGTGTTGAAGAACTAAGGCAACAAAGCTGAAAGTCAACGATAGGTCGAGATTAGTGGATTTTGCCTTGTCCTCTCAATTAATTAATACTTAAAAATTAAAACAACTAAGCAAATAGAGACAAGACACAATGATTTATAGTGGTTTTGATTGAACTCAATTTATGTCCACTCCATTAAACACCTTAGATGGATTTATCCACTAGCATACCCCTTTCAGTACACTGGGTGGGGACAAAACACCTTTATAAAATCTTGATCACAGCAATAGCAGCTTTACAAGAATCCTTGATTCCACGCAAGAGCACTGAATTATTAATGAGAATTTAAATAAAAATTATAAATACCTCTAGGATGTGGTACCAAGCCTTTGTGCATGTAGAATATATGCACTTTATTGGTCTCCAAAATCCAATGAATCTACCTTGGGATCAACACCTCAGCCTTCTCAAAAAAGGATGAACCTCCAAAGGGATTTTGGATTTTAGGGAGACTAGATGGCTAGAGCTAAAGCACAATTACGATGTTAATAAAAACTTTGGAATTCATGCTACTGAGAGTTATTAAGAGGCCCATTTGTAACCAAATGTTTGGGTTTAAATTGGCTCCCAATGGATGGAGAACGATCATAGTTTTGAACTCAAGGTTGGCCTGTTTACTCCCACAGTTGACCGGCTGAATATGGCTATTGTAAGCCAGCTGGCCTGATGGTCGATTCACAGTCGGCTATGGCATCAATTGTGGGTTGGCGCCTTGGCGGTCAATTAGGACCCTTTGCATCACATTCCATGATTTCATTGGGATGGTAACGGTTGATCAGGCCAATGTGGTTTACGGTCAGCCAGCACACCATTGGTGGGCTTTCCAAAAATAATTTTCAAATTCTCTTTGTATCCCTTAGGATTGACCTAATAGACCCTTTTTCCTATCTGATTAATTTGATAAAACTATAAATTTTAGAATATGCATGCTTTTACAATGTGCCACTTTCCTATTCTAGATGCATTTGCTTCAAGCTTGTCTTTTATTCTTTCTTGAGTATTTGGATTGTGCTTGCATGTGGATAGGTCCATTGCTTGGTCCTCTGTGTCTTGAATCCCTTGATCTTGGTCTCTGTGTGTCATTTGGACTGCTTCAGTGCAATGTATGCTCTCTACTTGAGTGTATCCTCCTGTATAGTGTTTGGGCTATTCTTGATCACAAGAATAGATAGTTAGATCTTCGTTATATTTGTTTGTGATCATCAAAACCTTATGAGGGTAGTTTGGTTTATTGCCCTAACTAAAGTGCCCATAAAAGTGTTGCCTAGGCGAGGTGCCTAAGTGTTATCTTATATCATCGAAATCAACATTGAGCCACATTAAATTTTCAAAATTCAAGCCCCATCAAAATTCGATATCAAGTCACATTAGTGCCACCCTGTTTTGTTCTTAATTCTTATTCCTGTCCTTATTTCATTCTAGTGTCTGAATTAGCCCCCCCCCCCTTTTTTTTGAAAGAACTTATCATGTCCATTCCTTCTTGTCTATCCTATTGACCATTTAAGGTTCTATTTATTATCTACATAAAAGCATCCTCCTTTGCGATCAAATTGCCATCATTCGTCAATTCTCTGGTATTATAGATGGTCCAGCAACTCGAGTCTGTGGTCTCGTCGCTTGGTTTGTGTTCTTTTTCAGTCGCCAGTAATAGGATAACATAATGATTGAATTACAGGAAGGTTTATGCTTAAAGGAAAAATAAAACATGGCCCCAAATTTGACACAAGTCACTCTTACAGATGGGATAAGATATAAATATAAAGAAAAAATTAGTTAAGCTGGATTACAAACGTCAGGCCTGTTCCAGCTAATGATAAAATAAATTTTAAAGAAACAAAATAAAGAGCAATTAAGACTCCAGCTTTGTCTCATCGTTTTTCTAGCTTGAAGTGCCCTTGTAGATGTAGAAATCAATTGTTTCTGGATACTGTAGTTCTCTTGCTGACTTGACTTATTCTCTTGGTCCAGTTGCATCCCAACAAACACCCTAAGGCCTGCTGGTCTTCCTGTTGTTTTGATCTGCGTTAATACTGCTGTGATGATTTCCTTGGTCTAGGCCGAACTTGGCACTGCTATTTATCTGTCACCCTACATATTTTACTGCCTTTTGTGTGGCTATATTCCTATGTCATGTATATGCATCTAATTTTGGGATTCAAGGATCAAAGGATGTATATGGTTTCGTACTTGATATATTTGCATGTGTATGGGCTACAAATTCATGAAGTTTTATGGTTTTTACTTAAAAGAGCATCTAGACATTGGAATTTGCATGGTTTGAATTACTCTACCAAAGTTACCAAAGAAATTTGGAGTATAGGACCATCCTGGTGCAGCTATTAGATTTATTTTTCATTATTTTCTTGGTGTTTACCATTTAGAAATACATTCTGTTTCTCTTTGAGATGAAGCTGTAACGCTGTTACACCCCTTCCCACCGCCTATCTGTTTATGTACAATTAACAAGCTGTTTGCACTGTGCCTATCTGTTTAATGTATTTTAATCGGAAAAAACTCTGCTCTTAAATGATATGCCTTTTAAGTGTTCTCTGACCAAATCATGCAATGTCATTTGTTGCTATTCCCTTGTCCCTATAATAACTACATTTTGTAGTGTACACCACTCTCTGATGTGTTTTTTCCCCTCTCCAAAGCATGTGGTGAAACCATTGGAAAAGAACTATATTTTATGTTGATATTTAGGAGTGCAATTAAAGTGATTTCTAAGCTATGATAAGTGTTGGTTGGTTCTGCTTGCTCTACAAAAGGTTGTGCACATCCCAAGCCTGTCTTTACTTTACTGGGCTCTATTGTATGACTTTTTTTTTCCATTGTTAATGTAGGGATGATAAGAGCAGTTACTTCTCTCAGTGATATGGATGAATCTTTGAAATGCTGGTGTTGTCTGTTTTGGCAAAAAATGTGATGCATTGAATTTACTTTCTCAACATGACGTTGTTGCCTTTGCTCAAGAATAAAGTTACTTTTTTTCTTGGTTTTGTTCTTGAAGCTTTTGCCTTGTAAAATATCTTACTGTTTATTTCATGGCACATAGGTACTACAAACGTGCTTATGGAGAGTTTTTCCTGACAAGAGAGCAAAGTGAAGGCAAGCAGATATCTTCAAGCTATGTATCAGATTATCATCGGTTCGGATGGTTGCTGTTCTTAGCACTTCGTGTCCATGCTTTTAGCCGGTTCAAGGACCTTGTCACTTGCACAAACGGATTGGTTGCTATATTGGTCAGTCGCTTTCTTGCATTGTACATCATCAAACACTGGAATCTGTAAAAAATTTCCACGGTTTTGTTCCATATCTTCTTAATTTTACTAATATATTTGTCTTCTTCTTCTCTCTCTTTTTTTTTTGGGGGGGGGTGTGGTGGTGGTTTGGGGGAGGACACTTAACTGATTATTACTTAGCAGAAGTAAAAGAAGGCTAGTATGTAATATATGTGGAAAATTTGTGACAGGCTATCTTGATTATTCACATACCTGTACGCTTGAGGAACTTTTCTATCCATGATTGCCCCCGATTTGGTAATTATTTCAAAAATATGAATGACATTTTGGCAGTTTCTATTTGAAATGCACCCCTGCCCTCTTCCCAGGCTTTCTTATTCTCTGTAGTTTTATACAGGTGCTTACATTGAATATTTTTGTTTCAGTTAGAAAAGGAAACAAAGATGTGGACCTTCTTGCATCTCTTTGCAACATTTATGATACTTCAGAAGATGAATTAAGGAGAACGATGGACAAAACAAATAATTTAATAGTGGATATTTTGAAGAAAAAATCCAGTTTGGCATCAGAATGTAAATCTGAGAATTTAGCAAATATTGATACAGGTCATTTTTTTTAATAAGAGTTTTTTAAGTTTGAATTTTTACAATTTACCATTCCATTAGGGGTTATTAGAACTTCTTTGCCTTCCGCTGAAACTCTTTCCTTTCTGATTGCTCAGATGGATTAACTTATTTTGAAGATCTAATGGAGGAGTCTTCTCTGTCATCAAGTTTAGTCATTCTAGAGAAAGATTATGAAGATGCAACACGTAACAAGGGTGAGCTGGATGAGAGGATGTTTGTTAACCAGGATGACAGTTTACTGGGTTCAGGGAGTTTGTCAGGGGGTGCAGTGAATATCTGTGGTTTCAAGGTGCGTTTTGCATTGGCATTTGGTTACAAATTACTTGAAAATATTGTTGATTTTGTTAACCAAGCTAATTTGTGTAATTTATGCAGCGGAAGTTTGATTCTTTGACATCCCCATCAAAGACTATAACTAGTCCGCTTTCTCCTCCACGCTCTCCTGCTGTGTCATCTGCAAATGTTGGTAATGTTGGTGTCTTGAAGATGGCACCTACACCAGTAAGCACGGCAATGACGACCGCTAAGTGGCTCAGAACTGTGATTTCTCAACTTCCTTCAACTCCTTCAGCAGAACTGCAGCGGTTTCTTGCAGCCTGTGATAAGGATGTAACTAATGATGTAACACGGCGGGCCCACATAATATTGGAGGCCATCTTCCCCAGTAGTTCTCTGGCAGAAAGGCCTGGCACTGGAAGTCTTCCAAGTGCTAATCTGATGGACAGTATATGGGCACAAGAGAGAAGAATGGAAGCTCTGAAGTTATACTATAGGGTCTTGGAAGCAATGTGTACGGCAGAATCCCAAATATTGCATGCTTCTAACTTAACCTCGTTGTTAACCAACGAGAGGTTTCATAGGTGCATGCTTGCATGTTCGGCTGAGCTGGTTTTAGCCACACACAAAACAGTTACGATGCTGTTTCCTGCAGTCTTGGAAAGGACTGGCATTACGGCTTTTGATTTGAGCAAAGTGATTGAGAGTTTCATCAGGCATGAGGAGTCTCTTCCAAGAGAGTTGAGGCGACATCTTAATTCTCTGGAAGAAAGACTGTTAGAGAGCATGGTTTGGGAGAAGGGTTCCTCAATGTACAATTCTCTGATAGTTGCAAGACCAGCCCTTTCTGCAGAAATAATCCGAATGGGGTTATTAGCAGAACCCATGCCGTCATTGGATGCAATTGTGATGCTCAATAATATCTCCTGTGGAGGCTTGCCCCCATTGTCTTCTTTACAGAAGCATGAAACTTCATCAGGTAGAGCTATCCATTTGGCTTTTCATCTAAAGATCTCGTCATTCCTAATTAGGTGCATCTATCTTTGTATTAGTAAATCTTTTCTCAGATCTCACAGGTTATCACCAAATTCTTTTTTGTTGATCTTTTTAAATTCTGTCATAGTTCATGAAGCTGCTTAGGTGATGCCAAAGCATCCTGGCATCTTGCTCTCCTTAGTTGCCTTAACCACCTTGGTTTTAGACACTCGCTAATGCGTGGTCACATTGATAACCATGCTCTCTGTTGCTTTCTGCATTGGTAGCATCCAACGTAAAGAAAGGGCTGATGCAATAGCTATGCTGTTGATTTGCTAACTAACAATTGAAATTCTTGGATCTCCTTCAATCCATCGTTCTCTTTGTTCTCTCCAGGTCAGAATGGGGACATCCGGTCTCCAAAAAGAGCATGTAGTGATTATCGTAATGTTTTGGTGGAACGCAATTCCTTCACATCACCTGTAAAGGAACGTCTCCTGGCCTTCAACAGTCTGAAGTCAAAGTTACCACCGCCTCTACAGTCTGCTTTTGCCAGGTAAGGTTTCATATAACAGTTTTAAAACTAACCTTTCTTTTTGGCCCCTGAAGTCATTTGACCCTGATAGGTATCTTGAATTTGAAATTTTTTTTGCAGTCCTAATCGGCCAAATCCGGGAGGAGGAGGGGAGACATGTGCTGAGACAGGGATCAATGTTTTCTTTAGTAAGGTGAATATTTAATTGGTCTATATGAATGACACCTCTGTGTGTATTTCAAACGTAGCACCTTTTAATTTCCAATTGTCTTAGTTCTTTAAAGTTCTTTTAGTTCAGGTTATAAAAAGTTTTTCAAAAATAATATTAAAGTAACATCATTATCACAAGGAGTCATTGCCATGCACAGTTCTCTTGTATTCATGTGGAATTACAATATTTGTCCTCACTGGAAAATTTATATATTATTTTGAAAGGGAAAAAAAGTTATGGTTACAAATTATTTGACACCTGAGGTGTCTCAATAAGAAAACCCATTGTTTTGAAAGAAACTATTTTGGTTGACTCTTAATCTTTATCTAGAGAAACATTGAGGTTTTATTACAGAGAAAGCAAAAGAAGAATTGCCTTTTACATATCTGTTTGACTGTTAAACACTGTTTAGGATCTTTGGATATGCTGTTGTGGAAGGCATAGCATTTTTGGCATAGCTTTAGATTGAATAAGTTCAATTAAGAGCCAATTCCAAGACCTTTGAATCATAACAAACCTAGAAGTTAGGGTCACGAGTTGCTGAAATTCAAAATTTATGATTCTGGGGTTTACAAATGGAATTTTGGGTGGTGTCTTGGTTTTTTTTTCTTTTGGAGGCTGGGGGGAGGGGGTTGTTTATGCTCATAAAAAATCAACTAACACTGATGTTTAGATTGTTAGAGTTGAAAAATTGGTTCTGCAGAGAAACTGTGAAGATTAAATTCTAGGGTTTTGGTGTTCTCTGTGATTTCTCTGTGATCTCTGTAAACATGAAAAAAGGAGAGGGGGAAGATGATGGAGAGGATGTCCTTAGAACTTGATATTATTTACTGGATCAGGCTTTAGCAACTAGGATGTGGTTGACCTAGAACCGCTCTTCGATATTACACACCAATACAACTGGCTATAGCTCACCAGCCAAGGCTCCCACAATAGAATAGACAGGAGTCTACTTCTAAATTTCCGAGATGGGGCTACTTAAAATGCTTTAATTAGCCTTTTTTACAAACTCAAATTAAATAAAGCTAATAACTAATTCAATCCATGTTGGAATAATGGAATTTAGTTCCTTAATCTCAGCTAAGTAATAGATGTCCCATTTCTTTTTGGATTAACAATAGGTGTCCCATATATTATTTTACTCGAGTTCTATTTGAAAATGAGTTCTTTATTTCTTACCATATAATACTGAAACTTTTGCTAAACAACTTACAAGTTCTAATTACATACGAAAGGGAAAAAATGTCCGTGACTTGAAATTAACTAGTTATTTCAGAGTTTGACCTTGTACCCTCATTTTTTGATCCACAAAGATGCCAATTACAGCTAAAAACCATGGGAATAAATGCCAATAACCAATAAAACCTAATCCTAGGCTTATTTTATATGGAAATAAGCCTAAATTGTGAGTGGATCTGCATCAATTAGACTTTTCATTAGTGTACAATGTAAACCATGTAGAACTCCTTTTCATTGGTATATGTTTACCTAGAGAGGGGAAAAAATGAAAAAATTATTCAAGGTCACAAGAATCTCGTATTTGAAAAATTCTGTGCCCCCAAAAAAGGAGGGAAAAAAATGTTACAATGATTCACACTATTGTAATTCACAAAGGATGTTAATGAATTCCATCCAATGAAGCCTTATACTCAGGATTTAGGAAGAACAACCAGATTAAGTTAATAACTCGGTAGTATTGGTCCAACTGAATGCAAATTCTGATCAAACACTTGTCTCAACTGATGGATAACCCTGTTAAGTTTGGCTTGAGTTTGATTGTCAGATACTGAGAGGTGCAACTTTCCTATCCGAATCAGGAAACTAAAATTCAAACAGAGAGCAGAAATCAATAGGCAGAATATAATATTAAAATCGGGTTAGAAGTTTTAGATTCAGAATTTATATGACAGAAGGATTGAGAACATTATGAAATCAATTCAGATGATCAGATCAGAAAATAAGGATCTGTAACAGTGTACTTTAAGGAGGCTTGTGAAATTGACTAGAAAGTTAAGTTTCTGAAAACTGAATCTACTGATGTTATAGCTGATCTCTGAATCAACATATACTAGAATTCAGCCTTATTCCAATTAAATGGAGTTGGTCTCAGAATCAAAGTATCAAATCAGAAAATTAAGAATTGATTCAAAGTCAAGTAGGATAATGAGAAACCAATTGGGTTTTCAAAATTTGATGAGAACTGAAACTGAAGAATGAGATCAATAATCCGATGGCAGTATTCTTGAGGATTATGAAAGAATCAGTAACTAGCAAGGATATGAGGAGTTCTTGTAGACTTTTATGTTTCAGGAATGGAAAATGAAACTGTTGGAGAAAAAGGTGGAGAATAGAAGGATATAATTAAGAGCCCCACCTGATGCGGAGCTGGTGCCATCAGGTCTCTACTGATTCCAACAGTAGAGTATGCTCTGAATCTCAGAGAACACGCTTAAGCCAATTACACTCAAGGTTGTGAGCTGGGTTAGAGCAGTATATCAATGCATTATTGGGCAGAAGAGGGAATCTTAAAGCAAAAGCCAGACTAGAAATGCCTCTTATAAAAAATTTCTATGGATGAGGCATTATACTACTAGAACTAGATAACAACACTGGACTTGGGAACAATATCCTGTCCTGTTTAAACAACCTAGTGATAAGAGAAATAAAATGATAGGATTCTAAGATAATCACATGATTGGGTGAACCAGGTAGGAACCATAAATCAGAACTGAAGCTGACTGGCCCAAACCATGATGACAAGCTAAGTTCTGGTAAGAATCTGTGATTCTGCACCTTGAACCTTGATTCTGCATTAAGTGAATTTAGTTTATAGTCTGCCTTGATACAGTAGGAAACTCTTTTACTACATTCAAGAACTGGGTCCAATTTGGGTTTTTTGCTCTTGTTGGATAAATTTTATTGTATTTTGAGATTCCTTATAATTTTAAACTGGGAATTTTGGTTGGAGTTAAAAACATAGGTTTCAAGTTTCCTAATTCCTTAAATTTCTTTATTGAGTTTTGAAGCCCCCCTCTCCGAGTGCCCCTTCAAAAAGAAAAAAAAAGAATTTCTTTATTTAGTCATTTTGCTGGTTGAGCAGTAGTTTTTGTTTTTAGGATTCTTTTATATTTAAATTTGTCTGTACTCACCGTTTTGGGAGAAGATTTGAGAATGAATCAAAGTGGTGAGCCGTTGATTGCCTTGCATGTTGTGTGCTTTCTTTTGCTCCTTTCCTCCTTCGATCTTTCTCCCTCTCTTATTATACCCTCCTATTCCCTTGATATTGTTGTGATTTTTATTTCTTCCTTTGCTGCAAATGGACCTTTTGGGCTGAAAAGAATTTGAACGATATTCTTCGCACCCAAATTTCTTTTTCTCGTATATGGCATGATAGTAGATAGCCCAAGGAAGAACCTACCTATACAGTCTGGTTGCTGAAAACTTGCATAGAAGACATGAACCAAATACCTAGCCTTGCTTTATTCTTATTGTTTGAATATGGTGTGGAAGTTAGTACGTTCTCTATATGAATGGGTCCTGCTAATGATCATGCTCAAAGGGATTATTAGGCGTGAAGCAACCTCCTTTTTTTTTCAGTAAAAGTACATTTTGATATGAGGGACTTCTGTAGTCTTTCTTGAGTCTGGCTCTGTTTCCTGGGGTATTGTCCAGAGGTAAAGAAAATATGTTTTCTTTTCCTAGTTCTGGTAATAGCTCCTTCAGGACCATTGCATATCTCCCCTAGCTCCATTATTACATTCCATCCTTATTTTTTTTCCTCTTCCTTTCATGTCCCCATATATTGACACTAGCTTCCCTTGTGTCCTTGCCTTAGTCTATAAGTGATCGTCCCCTATTTGTTTATCATGTTCCTGCCACTTTCCTTGCTTGCTTCAGTCATTCCAGAATTGTTAGCGTTTCCTTGCAACTTGGGAATTTGGTATCTGAGTGGGCACATAGCAATGCCAATAGGGTATTCTTATCCTGCGCATCATGCATATATTTAGGTCTTTCACCTATAAGAATTGTTAAGACACACTATACAGATGCCATCTCAACCATTTTGTGAATTATCAGGATGCACATTTACTGACTATGATGTTAGTAGCCCTTATTAAGCTTAGATGTCTGATCTTATTATCAGATATCTCTGGGACAACGGAGCCAACTGAGTAGAGCATTGTTGACTGATATTCTGAGACTTCATTCATTGACGTTGGATTAACTTTGTCATTAAACACCATATCTTTGTATTTGATTTGTACTTATTGTGACCTTGTGCTCAGATTGTAAAGTTAGCAGCGGTTAGAATCAATGGCTTGGTTGAAAGATTGCAGCTGTCTCAACAAATAAGGGAGAGTGTTTACAGGCTTGTTCAACAAATTCTTAATCAACGAACAACTCTTTTCTTTAATAGGCATATTGATCAAATCATCCTCTGCAGTCTCTATGGAGTTGCAAAGGTATCTACATGGGTGCTTATATGTACTTGGATTCTTCAATCCTTTGCATCTTTTATGATTAGTCTTGTTTTGTGGCTTGCAGATCTCTCAATTAAGCCTGACCTTCAAGGAAATTGTTTGCAATTATCGAAAGCAAGCACAGTGTAAAACTCAAGTTTTTCGCAGTGTATTTGTTGAATGGTCATCAGCTCGCCGTTCTGGGGTATGTTACTTTACCCAATACTTTTTAAAACATTCGATTTTTTGTTTACTCTAAGTCTCTAACCCAATTCTACTTTGAAAACAGAAAATGGAACAGGACCATGTTGATATTATCACGTTCTATAATGAAGTTTTCATTCCGGCAGTAAAGCCTTTGCTGGTGGAGATTGGTCCTGCTAGTGCAACACCAAAAGCTAACAGGGTACCTGAAGCTAACAATAACACCGATGGTAGACCCTCTTGAATTCTATCTTCTTTAACATTTTCCATTCTTCCTTTGCTTGTCATTCTCTATGTTTCAGTAAGGTTATACATCGAAGAAAAGAAGGTTCTTAACTGCTTTGTTTGTCAACTAGGTCTAAGTCCTGGTTCACCTCGGTTAGCCCAATTCCCAAGTCTTCCTGATATGTCCCCGAAGAAAGTGTCTGCCACACACAATGTTTATGTGTCTCCGCTGAGGTCGTCAAAGGTATGCTTTTGCTTTATGCTGCTTGTATGACTATCTAATAATTCTCTTTACTAGATGAATGTTTATGCTGTCCAAAGAATTTGCCAAGTTCTTGTTAATTGTTTTTGGGATAGGAATCCACAAACTGCCTGCTTATATTTACATCCTACACACCAAGCTGATAATGGGGTAGCAAATGATATATGAAATCAGAGGGTAGGGGCACTCGTATTTAATGAAGAGTGTGAAGGAAAGTGGGGGGAAGGGGGGGAGGAGAGGAGCAATACAGAGGGAATTGCACACAAACGACTTGTACTTCTTTGTCCTGTTGGTTTGATTAGACTTTGAGGACATGCACCTCTATTTCTTTGCTTATAGTGAGTAATAGTTTCTATTTTATGCAGATGCCACTTGATCGTGTTCTTATTGTGGTTCCAATCTGAAAATTGATCCTTGATGCAACATTACTTTTGTTGACTAGCTGAATTTGAAGAACATAACTCGACCAAGAACCAAATCCGGATCTGGTCGTCTCTAGGGGGATAATTAGATTCGTATATAATTCCTTATGATATGCATTGTTTAAGAAATAGAACGCTATGTCAGTCCCTGTTTAAGTATGGGGGCCGATGGGAACATGCACACGAGCATCACAGGCATGATTTTCGCCTTTTCTTGTGGGCAAGGCAGTCATTTCCCACGCACCTGTGTCTGGGGTTTAGGGATTATGGTTTGATGCCACTAAGGCAGAAATTGCAGAGGCTCCCAAAAGCCTGTGTCTCCATTGCGAAACTCAAACTTCAACTGAGCTTGGCAGCTTTATTTAGTGGTGTTGTATGAAGAAACCTTGCTGCTTTAATGCTTTTATTGTTGTATTATGTAGTCTAAACGTGTTTTCTTCACGTCTTTTTACGGTATTTTGAAGTCCTCCCATGTGGAAATTTGCTGAAACATACCAGAACTGAAGCAAATAACATAGTGGAATGGTACTTTTTGTGCCATAGACCTAATCCTATGGATATCATAATTTGTTGGAAAATGATACTAGGAAACACCACCTCCTGGAACTGTTATTTCGTGTCATTCAGAGCTGATATTTTTGCAGTCTGATGACTGGATTGTGGGGAGTTTCTTGGATAGGTTGCCATTTAAATTAGTGAGTCTCAGTTAACCTTGTTAAACAATTCTCGAAGCATTCTAATGACATAGACAAGTCATATTGGTCTGAGGTTCAACTCATGAGTGGATGATGCATTGACCTTATCCACTGAGTTTCAATGCTGACTGCTTCTGGAGAGAGAAATAGCAGGCGTGCTAGAAAGGTTTCAGGTTCTGGTACGTCAGGAACCTTCTCCCTTATTTTTTGCAATGGCAAATGAACTTCATTCTGTTGTTCACTAGAGGCAGATTGTTACGGTAGATTCGCTTTCGAAGTAATGTTGACCAAGTTGATATTTACAAGTTCTTTCATCATCATTTGATCATCTATCTAGCTTTACATAACTTCTTGGTAACTTTGGTCATTGAACTCAAGGATTTTGAGATTACAAATGTTGGTAACTGCATAATCTTGATGCATCATACAGAACCAGAGTATCAAGCCTTGATGTAGTATTGTCCAACTCCATCCTGCCATGGATTTGCTTTATACAGAACAGAATATAAAGCTTTTGTTTCTGTGAAACCCCTTCTATTTTGGCACCTACTAAATGTCTCCTGTGTGTCTTGGGCTTCTAAAGTTGTGCCTTTTGATCCTTTAAAACCCTGGGTCTGTCATCTTGAGCCTGAAGCTGATCTAAAAGGTAGCTGATGCAGCACAACCAGAAGTTACTGTTCATGCTACAGTAACGTGAACAGTAAACTAGATGATATTTTTCATATTTGGTGGGCCCCTAGTCTAGCTTGCATGGAAATAGATTCAAATTTGGTGGGCCCAAATTCCAGCTTGCAAGGAGATAAAATAGGATATGTTTTCGTGGGAGTTCTAGAGATAATTTAGAATTTTATTATTTATTATTGGGATAATCATCTAATGTTTTTTATTTGGGTAGGATATCTAGGATAAGTTTTAGTTAGTTTTAAATTCCTAATAGTCCTTGTAGGATCAGTCTTTTGTTAGTTTTAAATTACCAAGAGTCCTATTATAGTCTGTTTTCGTATCAAGTATGTTTGTTTTGTTATTTAAACACTTGTAATCAGCTTATTGAGAGGGAATAGAAAAATATGAATTGAAGCTTGAGCTTTGTGTGTTTGCAGCAGCTCCCCCCCCCCCCCCCCTCTCTCTCTCTCTCTCTCTCTCTCCTCTTTTCTCTTCTTCTTATAAGTGTTCTCCTCCTTCTTCTCCTTCTTCAAGCTTGATTCTTCTCAGATTTCTCCTTCTTCCCTCTTTCTTCTTTATCCTTCTTTCTACTCTATGTTGTCCCCCATTAGTAGCCCACCAATTGAAAGGTCAAGGTGTGTGCATTGTAGTGTACTAGGCTGTGCCAAGGGCAAGAAAACTAATTTTCTCAAGTGAGAGTTCTTTTTCCTTGTAGATTTCCCTCGCCATCCCCATCTCTTCTTATTTTATTTATAAATATTATATTTTGCTTCAGCTTGCTGTTTAATTTTGTTTGCAGATGGATGCTCTCAATTCGCAAAGCTCTAAAAGCTATTATGCATGCGTAGGAGAGAGCACTCATGCTTATCAAAGCCCTTCCAAGGACCTGACTGCGATTAATAATCGTTTAAATGGGTATGTGGTTTAAGTTTTGTTGCAAAATGCTAGTCTTTAAAGTAAAACCTACCAGATATAGTTTCTGATGATCTTGTTTCTATTATTCCTGGAACCTTAACTTTTTCAGTACCCGGAAGGTCATCAGAGGTGCACTCAACTTTGATGGTGACAGAGTCGGCTTGGTAAGTGACTCTCTTGTAATGGGCAGCCTTTACCTTCAGAATGGCAGTTGTGCCTCATCTTCAGGTGCTGCTGCCTTGAAACCTGAGCAACATGACAGCTAACCTTACTCAGGGTTTTCCTGTGTATGTAAATCAAATCTTTTTTTTTTTTTTTTTTTTTATTTTTTTTGTTTTATTTTAAATTTTCATCCTTTCCCCTCCTCCGCCCTAATCTATACCGTCTTGCACATGTTGTAAGTGCTGTGTATGAGTGGCAGTCTGCTATAGAAAGGTTGCTTCCACCCTGGTAAGTGCCTCGTGTGTTCTATCTTGAGCTTCTTCCAGACAAACCACGAGGTATGCTTCCAGACTAAACTAAATTAATAAAATCTTTGTATTGCTTGCTGTCAGTGAATTTGACGGACCTTAACCAAATCCTGTTTTGTTACTAATGGAAACGGCGCCCTTTTTGGCTCATTAACTAAAATGCTAAATTGCTGATGTATTTTATGAACTTGTACAATGAAACAGAGAAAGCTGAAGCTGTACTGACCTACTAATTTCATCTAGTTTTGTTGGACCTGACCATGTTTCTCTTCTAGCTGGTCTTTTTAGTTAATCCTCTGGAAGGTTGTCATCATGTTTGATTTCAAGTTAATTTCTTTAGGTAAATTTGTCACCAAAGAAAGAAAAAATTTTGTTTAGGTAATTTGGGGAAGCATCCGAGACTCCCCCCTCCCCCCTCTTTCTCTTTCCACCCCAATGGGGATTGTTGTAAACGTGTAGGACCTGTAGTTTCAAAAAGTGTAGCTGGATGGACCCAGGTTGTTTCTACATTGATGTAAATCTGTAATAATACCTCCCGTTTTTGGCTGTTGATTTGTGGGTTTTAGTGAGGGGGTTTTGAGACTCAGATACTGATGCAATCCATCTCGACTAGGATTCGTGAAGATTTGGGAAAAACCGACGTGATCTCCTTGGATCTTTTGGGGAATGTTGGAACAATCAAGACCAAAGCGTGTCAGTCAAATGGAAGTCTGGTGCTCTGATTTCGCAATTTTACAATTTTAGAAAATGTTTTGGTTGCAGGACATTAAAGGAAAGTAAGAGCTCCCAGTGGTAGCTTTTATAATCAGTAGTCCAGTTGAATGTACAAGGTATAGGAGAAATTTACTAATCAAGGAAAATGTTCAATTCTACTGGAGGCCCCTGCCTCCTTTACAATATCAAATCCGGCACCTGCACCCTTTATCATTGAAGGGTTGTTGGTATGTGTGATTGTCTCTACCCTTAATATAATATAAAGGGTACTAATTCCACACAGAAAAAGGAAAAAAAAAATCTGACGACTCTTCCATCGCTGAAAGCGATCCATACGTTAGTTTGGTGGCAACTGAAGCCTCACTTGGCGCTTCCTGACCTGTGAATTCTTATCTTCACAGCAAATCTCAGACTTTGAAGGTTGCTGATTAGCTGCTTTGAATGGTGGTGCTCACTTCACATTCCTCTTGCTCAGAAACAACCAAGCTTGAGGTTGAGTGGAGAGATCTGACGCCTATTACAGCCATCCGCCAATCTAATGATGAACTCTCGGTGCTTGATAATTGTGGTAGAAATTGTGGTTCTACCGCTTCCATCTGAATAAATTCTGGGATGTCCGTGTAGTCATAACCAACTTTTTTTTTTTTTTTGGGGTAAGAAGTTGAAAAACTTTATTCATGAACTCCAAAGGAAAGGAAATACAGACACATCAAAGAAAAGAAAAAATATACAAATAGATGCATGAAAAGGCAAGACCTCAAAACCTATGAATGATAATGTCAGGGATCACATATATACTTATGTGCACCTTGACTTAATTTTCAGGGGTAGTTTTTTACATATAGTTTAAATATAAGACACAATTTCTCCCTTGGTTTATAAGACATTGGTTCCAACTACTAAGAATGCGTTTGGTAGCATAGTTGTTTTCTTCTAGAAAAAGCAGAAGAACGAGATATAGTTGTCTGTTAAAATGGCTCATTTCTCTCTCTTGAAGAGTAAACTAGTGAGAAAAAGTGGTCTGAGATAGAATCAATTTTTTTAGAACTTGCCTTTTTGTCAGAAGAATAGAAATGGTCCACGGTGAAGGTCTCTCAAGAACATCCCACCCCCATCTACTGGTAAACACACTCAAGTTTGTTCTCCTGCCTTTGTTAGAAAACTAGGAAAGATTGAGTTTATCAGATGTATACTTATCTCTTGCTACAAAAACATGTAAAGATGGTTTTGTACAATAGACCTGTCTGAATGAAAATGTTACTAATTGCATACTACATTTCTTCAGTGATTTTTGGCGCAAAACTTTACCTGCAAATTTTTTTTGGGCGCGAAATAGAACACTTGTGCCTTGTAGAAAACCAGGCCAAAGCCCCCAAAAACTGAATTACTAACAATCCTAACTGCAAAAGGCTTGATCTTTTGTTCTAGGTCCTAAAATTTGGGGAAAAAAAGCAGCAAACATTGTTCCTTTCTACACTCTGCTGAGTCTTGTTTGCAGAGTTCAACCTTTTAATTGCAATGCAGACGATTTCTCTCCTTTTAGTTCACCTGTTTCTTGAGTATAAGTTGTTCCCAATGCAAGCTTTCACATAAGTGTGCCAGGGACATCAAAGCTTAATTTGGAGGCTAAGCCAACTAACTAAAATATTTGAAACCAGGTTGAGCAATTACTTTATTGATCCAGGTTAAGTGATCCATGGAATTCCATAAGAAATTCCCAAAATGATCCCTCCCATCTATAGATTAATTAGTAGGGAGTTAATGGACCTTCACCTCCAACTACCATCACAGACCTCACAAATTCCATTTCACCACCAAAAATGTCAAAATTGGGGTAAACTTCAAACAGGCATAAGAATTCAAGACACACATAACAGTTCCATTTCATTTCTTTGTGATCAAGGGTATCTCAACTCAAATATTTTTGACAACTTTTGTTCTATAAGAAGTCCAAAAAACTAATCTGGATAGGAAAAGTCTGCCTTTCTCCCTCAGCAAAGATGCTAGAAACCTTCAAGAGGAATTATAGAATTTAGACTGTGGCTTCCAATGTTGGTGTATTGTTGTGTACACTTCAGACAATCTTATACTGTTTCTTGTGTATCCAAAGCTGGAAGACTAATTGTAGTAACAAGCACTTGCAGAATAGCATACAAAAGTGAACCAGGAAGTTCATTCAGACTATATTCTCATAAAAGCAAAAGATTGTCCTGACTTTTGTTCATTGACATCACCTTGAATCCGATATACAGAAACAATACTTCAATCCATAGTCACCATACATTTACTGCAGAAAACCAAGAAAACAACAAGGAGACTAATAAGGAAATATTTTTGGAGAGAACTGATAAAGTCTAAACAGGGAATAAGAATCACAAATGATTTTCATTCATCTCAAATTTCTTTCAGAGAGGAAAACAAATTTAAACAGGGAAGACAGATCACAGGGGAACATCTTGTTCTATCCCCCCCCCCCCCCCCCCCCCCAGTTTATTTTATTTTAAATTTTGCTTACTTGTCATAGAAAATATGCAACATAAGCAGAAACATTTACAACTTATTCGAATGAGAACACATTTTGATGTTTCTTATTCTGTACCGAGAGGAAATTTATGAATCATGATGAAAGACAATGGGTAGTATAAACCTAATCAATCCCAGAATCATGAATCAAATTGTCACTCATCACTATATGTATCCAAACCTAATCTCCAGAGGGTCTGCTTGACTCGGTACACAAATTCATTGGAGTGTGCAGGAAAGTAGATGTGAAACAATGGATGATCCCAGAATGATGTTGAATTCCTCTTCAAATGTCTGTCCATGCAGTAGGATGGACATGTGGACCTCTTCTTGGGCTTATGTGACTCTACTAGTAGAATAATTGTTCTAACAATCAATCACAGAGTTACTTAAAAAATGAAACAGAAAATTCAGACTATCTTCTCATACAGACAGAAGAGACTCTCACAAGATTTTACTCCTCAGATTCACTGCCGCTGCCGCTGTCGCTTGGTTCCTTAAACAACCATGGTGGCAGAATTTCCTCAGCATCTTCTTCTCCAATGGGGATGCCATGAATCAAATGCTTCCAAGTAGCATCTACATATGTATTCACTACATTACTAAAGTAAACCAAGATACATTCATAAAACTTAATCATAAATTTCTATATGGAGGAAGATGAGAGAAACTTAATGGGGAAGAAAAATACCCAAATCTCTTTCACGGTACTAAACCACATTAAATAGTGAAGAAGAATAGGTCAGATTCAAGAGAAATGCAAAACAAGGACACAAGAAGTAAAATCTTCCAGTCGATTTCTTGGGTTAAGAAGCTGATTCCAACTTTCTTTTCTGAATTTAGTCCGCAAGTAAATAGGGAGGAAAGATAAACAAGAACAAAAAAATCCTCAAAGTAATACTACACTGGCGAATAACGAGAGAAGGGTTCTTGAAATTTACCGGCAACAGTCATCGTCAAGAAGCACCAGAGGACCAGACGCATGAGCCTATTGCCAATCCAACCCAGGATACAGTAGAGCCAGTGACTGCAGCTCTCTTCCATGCTGCCATCATTGGCTCTCGGAGAGTTCTCCTTCTTGCTGCTATCATCGGATCTTGGTTCAGATTCAGAGATTTGTTGACGCTTTTTCTTATCATCCACCCTCTGGGTATTAGAGCGTGTGACTCTATCAGGTGCTGCCGAGTCCCGGTTGTCATCAGAATTCGACGAGCTTTCCATGAAGATGATTGTTTCGAGTAGAAAGAATCAAAAAGAGTGGAAAGTTCTGGACAAGAAGAACAGAGCAGAAGCAGAGATTTGAAGAAATAGAAGCGCAGAGACAAAGGCGATGAGATGTTCTGTGATGCTTTGGCATTTAAAGAGGGAAAAGATTTCGAATCTCAAAGCGAGCGCCAGTTGAGTTTGTTAGTTGACAAAGGCGGTTATGTTGGTTGGTTGTGGCGCGAAACCACATGCTTTGAACTCTAACCGTATATTCCTATGTTACACTCACTCAATGGGTTTGCCTTCTCCATTCTCAATAGCTATTCTCGAGTATATGCTTTGTCTGAAATGCAAATGAAGTCCTTGACCTGCAAAAAATCACAAGCACCCACAATCCACCCATGGTTACATATGATCAACGGGGAAAATAAGGTTTTATACTTTGAAAGTTATTGTCAAAATTGGAATGTATTTTTACTTCTGGAGCCCAAAAAAGGTGTAATCTCTGTCTCTTCCTCCTTTATATTTGACCTTCGAAATGAGAAGCAGAAGAGTGGAAGTCTCTCCATCTTCACAACAATTTCCACTTGAGCCCCTGATCTTCTTCGAGCGGATGATACTCTGCCTGAGACGTCTCCTTTGATGGATGGTAATCCTGCATCTGAAGTAGTGTACTCATGATGCCATACTGAGTTCCTTGAATAATCATCCCCTGTCCCAGTTCTCTATGTTGAAATCCAAACTCCATGTTGAGCAGGTCACTGGGGATATCATGGAATTGGAACCAGCAATCAACTTGGGAGAAGGTACACTGCTAGTCATTTCTCCAGGTTTTGAGCATCAAAAGATTTCCAAATAGGAGAGAAAAGTGGAACATGTATCGACCACCTTGCATAGGTATGATCTCAACCAGTTTGTCTGTATTCCATGCAGTTGGTAATGCTTGTAACATCTATTCTATATGGCTTCCCTGCTAGGATGAGACCCACCAATGTGTTGGCTTTGTTTTACACCTGCTAAATCCCCTACTTCTTCAACAACATCTATCCCTTCGTCATCAGAAAGCACTATTTTTTACCCTGAGATTTCCCATTTCTTCTCGGGGGAGGTCTCCCTCTGCCTCTTCCTCCAGCCCGATGTCATACCTGGATTTTGTTAACATCTGGAGATTCACTTATCACTCACAGACGAGGATTCACTTAAGAGAATAGGTAAACTCTATATTTTAGTTGAGATGTTAGGAACTTATAAGATGTGCTCTTGGTCAAATGATCACTTGCTGAACACCTCATCATGTGTTAACTCCTGGAAACATGGGTAAAGGTTGTATACATCTGGCCCTTTCTAGATTCTGTTAAAGGCGTGGAGCCTTGTGCACTAAGTACAACTTTTTAATCACAATGCAGATGATTTGTCTCCTTTGCTTTCATAGAAATAAAAACCATATGATCAGAATATGTGTTGTCAATGTGAATGAGATTTGTAGGATCGATTAGATGCCCACTTCCATTAGTATTTTACGAAGGACATAAACAGACGTTCTGAACGTTTGTGGAAATTAAAGTCCTCAAGAAGTCTCAATACCATATGAAATGGGACCTTTTAAAGGCTACTGAGTGAATTATGTAACAAAAAGGTTAACCCACTTTGTGACTCTTAAGCCATTGCAACAAATAACTAAACAAACAAATCTTGCTACTTAGTGATCCACTTCAGCATGATGCTTAGAGAATTTATACAAATTAAGGTCATTACTATATGAAATTAGAAGAATTTGATAACCAACTTGGGTCAGTTGATAATGAAACTTTGGCATAAAACTCAATCCATTCTGTGACTTCTACCGCTAGAACAGCAGTCAATTTTATTTTCTGCCTGATGAGTATTAAACAGTATTATATAAAGTAAACTTCATGGGGTTTATATTGTTTCCAATATCAACTTTAGGTATATAAGTTTATGCTTAACTTTCTCCAACATCTCATTTCTTACAAATAATTAATCTGCTTCTTGATATCACATAAGTGCAGGGATATCAGAGCTTAATTAGGAGGGTGAACTAACTACTCGCAACTCAAAAATCTGAGACCAGATTGAACAGTTTGATTTTTAATCCAGGTTAATTTATCAACAGAATTCTCCAAGAAATTCGTAAAAAATGAATCTGGCTGTAGATGAATGAATACGTAGTTATGAAACTTGACACCCACTATCATCACAGACCTTACAAATTCCATTTTGAATTGCCACCAAAAATGTCGAGAGTTGGTTACACTTCAAACAGGTGCAAGAATTCAAGACACATAACAGTTCCGTTTCATTTCTTTGTGACGAAGAGATTCTCAACTCAAATTATTTTGACATCTTCTGTTTTCTAGAAGTCCATAAAACTTGTCTGGATAGGAAAAGTCTGCCTTTCTCCCACAGCAAAGATGCTAGAAACCTTAAAGAGGAATTACAGAATTTAGACTGTAGCTTCAAATATTGGTGTATTGTTGTGTACATCACTTCAGGCAATCTACACTGTTTCTTTCTTCTCTGTACTTTTTCTTGTCTCTGGAGGTTCACAGACCACTCACAGAGGAGGACTCACTTAAGAGGAGATATTTTAGTTGAGATATTGGGAGCTTATAAGATGTGTTCTTGGTCAAATGATCTGCTGAAAGCCTCATCATGTGTTAAGTCCTAGAAATAAACAGGTGAACATTTGTGCAGATTAATGTCCTCAAGCAGTGTTGCTACCTTATGAAATGGGGCCTTAAAGGCATCTGAGTGAATTAGTAATGTAAGTGCAACAATCCCACTTTTTGACTCTTAAGCCATTGCAACAAGAGCTAAACAAACTATAGTAATCCGTTTCAGCATGATGCTCAGAGGCATTTTATAAGGTTATTGATACATGAAATTGGATGATTTTTATAAGCAATTCGAGTCTGTCGATAATGAAGCTTTATCCTATAAAAAGTATCGTATAAAGTAAACTTTATGGGGTTTATATTATTTCCATTTCACGTTTCCAATATCAACGTTAGGTTTATAAGTGTAGGCTTAACTTTATTCAACATCTCATTTAGGTTTATAGAGAAATAGTTGATCTGTTTCTGGAATATAAGTTGTTTCCAATGGAAGCTTTCTCATTAGTATGCTAGGGATACCAAAGCTCAATTTGGAGGCTGAAGCATTTAAACCCAACTAAAAAATTTGAAACCAGATTAAGCGATTTACTTATTGATCCAGGTTAAGTGAGCAATGGCATTCTGTAAGAGATTTGTAAAATGAACCTGACTATAAATTATGGAACTTGACCCCTTCTACCAAGTACCATCACAGACTTCACAAATTCCATTTTTGAAACTTCTGAAAACAGGTACAAGAATTCAAGACACACATAACAGTTTCGTTTCATTTCATTGTGATCAGGGGAATCTCAACACAAATTATTTTGAAAGAAGTCCATAAAACTCATGCTGGTTGGAAACCAATTAATCTGCCTTTCTCCCTCAGAATGGATGCTCAAAACTTTATAGAAGAATTACAAATATTGGAATATGGTTGTATGCACTTCAGCTAATCTGTACTGCTTCTTTCCTCCCTGTACTATTTCTTGTAATCCAAAACTAACTGGAGTAACGAGCACTCATAGAATTGAATACAAAAGTGAACCAGATAGTTTTTTCAGACTATGTTCTTATAAAAACAAAAACAAAAATCTCACATGATCACCATATTGCTGAGGCATTGTTCAAATCCTGAGGAGCCAAACCATTGGATGTAGAAGGAGACAGCATGGCTGGAAGATTAGACTGACTGTTGTACATCAACATCACCATGAATCTGACATACAGAAACTATACTTCCATCCATAGTCACCAAATATGTTTACTGCAGAAAACCAAGAAACCCCAAGAAGTCGAGTAAGGAAATCTTTTTGGAGGGAGCTCATAGAATCTAAACTGGGAATAAGAATCACCAATGATTTTCATTTTATCTAAAATTTCTTTCAGAGAAGGGAAAAAAAATTAAACAGGGACACGGGATCCTCTTGAGCTTATTGGACTAATTTTTTTAACAAACAATCAGAGAGCGACTTACAAAAATGAAACAGAAGAGATTCTCACATAAATTTATGCCTCAGAATCATTGCCGCCGTTCTGCCCACTTCATCAGATAATCCCATGCAGAAACTACAGTAGACCGCAATACTAAAGTAAACCAGATTAGTATAGTAAACCAACATATAATCATAAGGAAGATGAAAGAATCTAAATGGGGAATAAAAATCACCCATGTTTTTTTATTTATCTCAAATTTCTTTCACGGTTCTAAACCAAATTAAATAGTGAAGGATAGCAGATTCAAAAGAAAAGCAAACCAGGACAACAAGAAATAAGATCTTCTAATCGGTTCCTTGGGTTTAGAAAGTTGGATCTAACTTTCTTTTTTTTTTGAATTTAGTCCGCAAGTAAATGGGGAGGAAAAGTAAATAAGAACAAAAGAGACTCAAAGTAATGCTACACTGGCGAATCACGAGAGAAAGGTTCTTGAAATTTACCCAAATAACAGAGGACCAGGACGAGAAAGACGAACCAAAACCGCAGCGTATCGCAATTGCTATCATTGGATCTTGGAGAGCTCTCCTTCTTGCTGCTATCATTGGATCTTGGTTCAGATTCAGAGATTTCTTGACGCTTTTTCTTATCATCCATCTTCTGGGCGCGACTCGTTCTTTTGTATGCCAATAACCATCCCTCTTCCATTCTGCTATCATCAGGTCTTGGTTCTGATTCAGAGATTTGTTGACGCTTTCCCTTGTCATCCAGCCTCTTAGTATCAGGTGCTGCCAAGCGCCGGTCGTCATCAGAATCCGATGAGCTATCCATGAAGATGATTGTTTCGACGAGAAAGAATCGAAAAGAGTGGAAAGTTCTGGACAAGAAGACCAGAGCAGAAGCAGAGATTTGAAGATTTGAAGATTTTGAAGAGAAGAAGGCGATGAGGAGATGTTCTGTGGTGCTTCGGCATTTAAAGAGGGAAAAAGGTTTGGAATCTCAGAGCGCCAGTTGAGTTCGTTAGCGGTTATGTTCGTTAGCACGTTGCGAGCTCAAGAACCAACCTCATTTTGGCGGGAAATTGGGGGCTTCTTATGAATAAGAGCAAATTAGAAATACAACCCGCGTCTGGAGATAATCATATGGAATTTATTCTATTAAAATGTCCCCATATGTCTAAAATTTGAATAAAAAAAATATTTATTTGTCATTATTGAATAATTCTTGTAGACTAGAAAAGAAAATCGAAATGCAATTCTTGGAAATACTCATAAAGTTTGCGTTGTGGTCTTTGCATCTCCTTCTCTCGTTGTCTCCTGTGGGTTTCTTGCCGGTGGAAATGCTCATATTGGCTTGGATAATATGTGATGGCATTTGGCCTTGATAGTATGAGATTGCATTGGTAGTCACCCTACTATCTAGTCTTATGTACTGCCTCAATTGAGGACTTAACATAAGAAGGAAAATTTTCCGTCATTAAAGCCTTTGAGCATCATATATACAATTTTCTACAACTTTCACCAAAAAAAAAAATATATATATATATATATATTTCATTCGTATATATATTATTTAGGTGCCCTCCCCCTTCCTTTATCCACTCGAAATCTCCTCCCCGACGCTACCCTTCTTAACTCTCCATGCTACCCAGTCCTTTATTCTCACCTCTGCTTCTCAACTCCCAAGAAATGGGCTTCCCTTGCGTCTAATACCCCTCCCCCCATAGTCAGCTCCATGCTAGGAACCCCTCTCTTCTCTGACACCAAAACCATGCTCAAAGATCATGTTGCCTTTGCCTATCTATGCATCGATGTCACAATGGAGATCCCTCTTCCTTTTTCGATCCACATCAGTGAAGAAAATGGATACTGTCACACCCCGCCCAACTGTATCTCGTCATACCAGAATACCAATGGGGGTGATACACCGCAAGACCTAGGTTCAGTGACAATTCCATACAACATATGATATATCATAATTAAAATGACAAGAATAAATCAAGTTCAAGTATCAAATTCCAAATTCTGAAATATTGATTTCAATCATCCAAGGTTCAAATCCAAAAGGCATAAAACATCAGGGTTTTGAAAATAAAAGAGGATAGTTTGTTTGCAACGTTATCTAAACTAAACTGACTCTCTAATGGAATCCAACCCCATAAGAACAATCCTAGTATGAGCATGAAGCTCCATGCGTCCACGTCTTCTTCGATCAGTACTCCTTCAAGAAAGTCTGTCAGTGACAAATCCTCCATTAGGAAGGAGTCCTCATAACCTGCAGTATATTCTAATAGAAACAGACATATAAAAGAATGAGTTCAACAGAACTTAGTGAGGTCAACTCAACATTATATCATGCATTCGTTCACAAGATTTCCACACCATACATATCACATTAATATCAATAATGTAATTGATAATAATGATATGATATATAAATGATATATGAATGATTATAATATTATGCTTCTAACTCTATCATGAAGTCTTTATGGTAGACATGTATTAAATCGTACACTAGTCTCCTCTGGGCGGTCTTAGTCATTCTTCCCTCATGGCTCTGAGGCACGTCTTTTGGGTTCTCTGGGGTTGTTGGGTCAAATCACATCAAACAGTGGCTGGGGTATAAGTCACCACTCTCTCACATCACTATTGACATGAGAACTAGCGCATGTTAATGATTACTCTAGGCCCAATGCACAGTCATATGGTCTCGTATTACATATGGTTCAGATAGTTCCCTTATGGTACCAACCAACTCGGTTCAGTACCCTTTTCTACTAGAGGTTCTCTTCTCAACCTGCGGTTGGCAAACCCTCTTGTGGGCGGCAAGTTTTACCGCTGATGTCTTTGGAGTCGTGTACCTTCCAAGCATCCAAGAATGAATCCAATTAGTCAAAACTACTTTTCTCTTCTATTAGATGATGATAGCTCATCAGACTCCTCTGCTTGCAAATAGATCAATGCTATCTCAACATCTACGACCAATCCCGTTGCTCTACAACTTATGCTTCCTGATTGATAACCATGATGTAATGCCCTACCATAGGCAGCATTGCTCAGTCCCATTTTGACTCTGTGGTCACTTGCCTTTTATATGATTCCCCTTAGCTTGAGCCCCTTCTTTCCTCTTCTGGCTCTCTTCCCTTTCCCTAGCCTCTATTTCATACCCTGGAGTCTGATCCTTTCCATCTTCATTGAAAGCCCTGCTTCTTTCTCTTGCTAACATCTCTTTCTGACCTCTTGTTCTTTCTATCTCCCTCCTGTGGGCTCTCTAATGAGCCCTCCCCCAATCTTGCTCACCCCTATCTTGCCTTCTTGGCCATCTCTCTTCTTTCTCTCCTTCATCTCATCCCAATAATTTATGGTTAACTAGCGCTTTGGGCCATTTATTCTCTAACCTCTCTCCCCCTCTAGGCCTAGCCCCCATCTCTCCCCCTGTACTCTCAATTCCTCCTCTTCTCTTGGCCCACTTTCGACCTAGCCCACCCTCCAACTCCAAAACCCCCTAGCCGCCCCACTGTCTCAGTGCACCCCCTCACCAATCCCAAGCCCAGCCCTCTCCCCATTCCTTCTCTTGAGTCTCCCCCTGCTCACCTCACCTCCTCTTCTCCCCCTACCACTCCTGTTCCCCAACCTAAGAATGTGATCTCATACAATCTCAAAAGCTTGACAAGTCGTTTCTCCTCCCATCACTCATCTTCCCCTCCACTCAATGGCACCTTGTCGCTTATAACCCGACCCCTTCTTTGCGTGATGTTGTTGACTGCTAGGACACTCCCATTGCTGAAACCTCCTCTCCTTCCTTTCTCTTAGATAATGATGGTGATGGTAATGGTTGTAGGAGAAGCAACTGCATCTTTAAGGTGCGTTACCAAGTAGATGGAGACTTCATTGTCGATTTCAACTGTCCAAGAAAAAAGAAGAAAAATAAGAATAGATAGAAAAATTGGTTCTTTGTCTGCTGGGCCTGGTGTCTTTTGTCATCTCTTGTTGTCTACTTCACTTTGGTTGGGCTGTGCTTCTTTGTTCACTTATTTCTTTCCCCTTCCCCATTCTTTTTCATCCCAAAATAAATAAATAAATTCCTTTGAATAATACATTCCCCCCTCCCCATCTGAAAAATTCTATTCCGTAAAGAAAATTTGAAGATAAAACAAACAAGAAAACTAAGAGATTATAATTACAACAAAACAAGGAATGCTAGCATTGGGATTCAACACAAATAGTTAATCCACTTCTGAGTATATTTCAATAGGTCCAGCCGTTGAATGTGAAGTCTTTTGCATTTCCATCTTGGTTTTTTTGCTCTCTCCCAGCGATGACTCTACAAACCAGCGTCGCCCTCTTCTCATCTTCTAGTTTAATTTCAGCTTTGTCATGGGCTTTTCCCGTTGTAGCTGTTGTGAATGAATCCCAAAAGACAAGGATGAAGAAGAAGCATAAATAATTCCACCATCATCCTCGCACAATGGACAACCCGAGGGTCTCTGGGCTTGTTTCGTTGATTTTGAAGAGGTTCTCCTCTTAGCTTGCGGCTGGCAAACCCTCCTTGGAGCTGTGTAGCTTCCAAGCATCCATGAATGGATCCTATTAGTAAAAATTGCTTTGTCCCTCTGTAAGATGATGATAACCCATCAGACTCCTTTGCTTGCAAATAGATAAGTGCTATCTCAGTACCTAAGACCAATCTCGTTGCACTACGACTTCTGCCTCCTGATTGATAACCATGACGTAATGCCTTACCATAGCCAGCATTGCTTTGCCCCATTTTGAGTCTGTGGTCACTTGCCTTTTATCTGATTCCTTTTTGCTTGTGTGAAATCCCCAAAATTCCTAACCCGGTAACCCAACGTTTAAGATCCGTGAACCCGGAGTACTAGTAGAAGCCGTTTTCAACCATTCAATTTGAGCCCGAAAGTTTGAAAAATCGAATCTATAAACTTGGATAACTATAAGAAGGCCCAGCCACCCTAATTGATTTCAAGAAGAGGGAGAAAGTCAGCCTAAAAGGCATACAAATTGAGGTTTTGTCATGCACAAAAACCTATGCTAGAGGACTTCAATGCCAAAATAAAATATACCATTGATCAGAAAATGTTTAGAGGTTCCTAGCCTCTGAATCCTGTGGCAATTGGGATTTGTATGAAGAAGATAGAGGGTTAGTTGATTGGAACCGGTTGCACGGTTTTATTAACCGCCCCTTGCCCAGAATCGGCGTAATTTCGGAAATTCGGGTTTAAAATCCTATTTTATGATTCTCCAACCTCATAAATTGGATTTTTGGTGTGTTTGGAGGCTGAGTTTGTGGGAGAGGAGAAGAGGAAGGATTTTGAAGAGATTCTGGCACGATTAGAGGTGTCGAAGAGAGAATCAAAAGGGTAATTGTGTGTTAAAGTAAGATTGCTCTAAAAACCCCTCTTTCAAGCTTTCTTCTTGGTATTTTGATGAATTTTTGGCTTTATGGATATGATTGGTGAGTTGGGTTGAATGGAATGATTTCTCTTACTCCCCATTGTGTTTCCAACCCCATTAAGCGATGAATCATGCTATCTCTTCGTTTTTAGATTGATTCATCCTCTCTGAGATGCTTGCGGGCGACTCTCTAAGAACCAAATTGGGGCTCTTGTGTTGGAGACTAATTGGGGTGTTTGAAAGGTGTCTTTAAGACATTAATGCCATCCTATTGAAGCCTCAAAAGTCCCCAAAAGTTTGGATTTTGAAATAATGCAAGAAGAGGCTTTTTCGGTTTGGAGCCTATGGGCAGTCAACCAAGTGAGTGACCGGCTATATCCAACCGGCCCCTTCCTGGGTGTTATGTTTTTGGTCTTTTGGTGCTTAGTCTTGCCTCCAATTTATGTCTAATTTAATCCTTATGTTTCCTAGGGTCTTTGTAGCTGTTTACACTCTGGAATTGGTGGATATTTTGGGCATTTGGAGGTTGTTTTGTCATTGAATGGTGAGGGACACATTTTCGTGTAGTTAATTTGATTTTATTGCTTATTATTATATTGTGAGGGATGCATTTTCATATATCATGTAATTAACTTGATTGTATTGTTTGTTATTATATGGAGATGGAGAGGTTGCCAGTCTGACAGGAGAAACGAGAGTGTCCACCAAAACATATGTGTACTACCATATGGTTAAAGAATCTTAATCCAATAGAGGTAGCCAATCTGTGAGGCGTGGGAACGATACTGGACCAAAAAGCTAGCCAGTCCGTGACGAAAATTATCTGGACCACATGTAGTATGAAATGTAGCTGACTTGCATTGGGCAAGGCTTATCCCTGACATACGCTAGTACTCATACCAATGGTGTGGTGAAAGAGTGGTCACTTAATCCCCAACCATGGTGCGTTATGACTGTACCCCTATACCGTGGGATACCAACTGAGGTAGCTAGTCTGTGAAGGATCAGAGTGATGAGACTTCCTAGAGGAGGCTAGTTATTTATCTTTTAAGGCTGACTGTAATAACTTTGATAATTGGTACCTTCTTCTTCCTTTGCTCTTTGGATTATGCCATATTGTATTGTGGTTATGGAATGGCCATGAAGCTAGATCCTCACCCCAACGGGTATTCGGGTAAGTCCGATACGGGCTACATGGGATGTGACAGCTTAAGCCTCTTCTTCCTCTTCCAGTTCTCTTTCGTTTTCCTTGCCTCTATCGCATACCTTGGTGTCTGATCCTTTTCCTCTTCATGAAAGCCCTTCTTCTTTCTCTTGCTCACATCTCTCTCCGACCTCTTGTTCTTTCTGTCTCCCTCCTACGGGCTCACCCCCATCTTGCCTTCTTGGCCACCTCTTCTCTTTCCTCTCCTTCACCTCATCCCACTAATTTCTGGTTAACTAGCACTTTGGCCAATTATTCTGTAACCACTCTCCCCTTTTAGGCCCAACCACCATCTCTCCCCTTGTACCCTAAATTCCTCCTACTCTCTTGGCCCACTTTCAACCTAGCCAACCCTCCAACTCCAAAACTCCCTAGCCTCCCCACTCTCTCAGTGCACCCCCTCTCCAATCCCAAGCCCAGCCCTCTCCCCATTCCTTCTCTTGAGTCTCCCTCTACTCACCTCACCTCCTCCCCTCTCCCTACCCCTTTGGTTGTGATTTCATACAATTTCGAAAGCTTGACAGGTCGTTTCTCCTCCCATCACTCCTCTACCCCTCCAGTCTGCGGTTAGCCTGTCGCTTATAACTTGGACCCTTCTTTGCGTGATGTTTTTGACTGCCAAGACACTCCCATTGCTAAAACCTCCTCTCCTTCCTTTGTCTCAGATGACGATGGTGATGGTGATGGTGATGGTTGTAGGAGAAGCAATTGCATCTCTAAGGCGCGTTACCAAGTAGATGGAGATTGCATAGTCGATTTCAATTGTCCAAGTAGATGGAACTTCTTTGTCTGCTAGGCCTGGTGTCTTTTGTCATCTCTTGTTGTCTACATTTCTTTGTCTGAGACTGCACAGTCAATTTCTTGGGGTAAGAAGCTGATTCCAACTTTCTTTTCTGAATTTAGTCCGCAAGTAAATAGGGAGGAAAGATAAACAAGAACAAAAAAGTCTCAAAGTAAATACTACACTGGCGAATAACGAGAGAAGGGTTCTTGAAATTTACCCACAGCATTCATCATCAAGAAGGCCCAGATCTTCTTTAAGCGGGGATACTCTGCCTGAGACGTCTCCTTTGATGGTTGGTAACCCTGCATCTAAAGTACTGTACTCATGATCCCATACTGAGTTCCTTGAATAATCATCCCCTGTCCCAGTTCTCTATGTTGAAATCCAAACCCCATGTTGAGCAGGTCATTGGGGATATTATGGAATTGGAACCAGCAATCAACTTGGGTGAAGGTACACTGCTAGTCATCTCTCCAGGTTTCGAGCATCACCAGATTTCCAAATAGGAGAGAAAAGTGGAACATGTATCGACCACCTTGCATAGGTATGATCTCAACCAGTTTGTCTGTATTCCATGCTGTTGGTAATGCGTGTAACATCTATTCTATATGGCTTCCCTGCTAGGATGAAACCCACCAATGTGTTGGCTTTGTTTAAGACCTGCTAAATCCCCTACTTCCTCAACAACATCAATCCCGTCGTCATCAGAAAGCAATATTTTTTACCCTGAGATTTCCCATTTCTTCTAGGTGGAGGTCTCCCTCTGCCTCTTCCTCAGCCCTGTCATACCCGGATTTTGTTAACACCTGGAGATTCACTTACCACTCACAGACGAGGACTCACTTAAGAGAATAGGTAAACTCTATATTTTAGTTGAGATGTTAGGAACTTATAAGATGTGCTCTTGGTCACATGATCACTTGCTGAACACCTAATCATGTGTTAACTCCTGGAAACATGGGTAAAGGCTGTATACATCTGGCCCTTTCTAGATTCTGTTAAAGGCGTGGAGCCTTGTGCACTAAATAAAACTTTTTAATCACAATGCAGATGATTTGTCTCCTTTTCTTTCATAGAAATAAGAACCATATGATCAGAATATGTGTTGTCAATGTGAATGAGATTTGTAGGATCGATTAACTGCCCACTTCCATTAGTATTCTACGAAGGAAATAAACTGACATTCTGAACATTTGTGCAAATTGAAGTCCTCTGAGAAGTCTCAATACCATATGAAATGGGACCTTTTAAAGGCAACTGAGTGAATTAGTAATGAATGTGTAACAAAATGGTTAACCCACTTTGTGACTCTTAAGCCATTGCAACAATAGCTAAACAAGCTAATCCTGCTACTTAGTGATCCACTTCAGCATGATGCTTAGAGAATTTATACAAATTAAGGTCATTACTATATGAAATTAGAAAAATTTGATGACCAACTTGGGTCAGTCGATAATGAAACTTTGGCATAAAAAAATCAATCCATTCTGTGACTTCTACCGCTAGAACAGCAGTCAAATTTATTTTCTGCCTGATGAATATTAAACAGTATTATATAAAGTAAACTTTATGGGGGTTTATATTGTTTCCAGTATCAACTTTAGGTTCATAAGTGTATGGTTAACTTTCTCCAACATCTCATTTCTTACAAATTATTAATCTGCTTCTTGATTATATGTTGTTCCCAGTGCAAACTTTCACATAAGTGCCAGGGATATCAGAGCTTAATTTGGAGGGTGAACTAACTACTCGCAACTCAAAAATCTGAGACCAGATTGAGCAGTTTGATTTTTAATCCAGGTTAAGTTATCAACAGAATTCTCCAAGAAATTGTAAAAAATGAACCTGCCTGTAGATTAATGAGTACGTAGTAATGGAACTTGACACCCAGTATCATCACAGACCTTACAAATTCCATTTCGAATTGCCACAAAAAATGTCGAGAGTCGGGTACACTTCAAACAGGTGTCAAGAATTCAAGACACATAACAGTTCCATTTCATTTCTTTGTGACGAAGGGAATCTCAACCCAAATTATTTTGACATCTTTTGTTTTATAGAAGTCCATAAAACTTGTCTGGGTAGGAAAAGTCTGCCTTTCTCCCTCAGCAGAGATGCTAGAAACCTTAAAGAGGAATTACAGAATTTAGACTATAGCTTCAAATATTGGTGTATTGTTGTGTACACCACTTCAGGCAATCTATATTGTTTCTTTCTTCTCTGTACTTTTTCTTGTCTCTGGAGGTTCACAGACCACCCACAGAGGAGGACTCACTTAAGAGAATAGGTAAACTCTATATTTTAGTTGAGATGTTGGGAGCTTATAAGATGTGTTCTTGGTCAAATGATCTGCTGAAAGCCTCATCATGTGTTAAGTCCTGGAAATAAACAGGGGTTCTGAGCATTTGTGCATATTAATGTCCTCAAGAAGTTTATCTACCTAATGAAATGGGGCCTTAAAGGCATCTGAGTGAATTAGTAATGTAAGTTGAACAATCACACTTTTTGACTCTTAAGCCATTGCAACAAGAGCTAAACAAACTATAGTAATCCACTTCAGCATGATGCTTAGAGGAATTTTATAAGGTTATTAGTATATGAAATTAGATGATTTTTTATAAGCAATTCGAGTGTGTCGATAATGAAGCTTTATCCTATAAAAAGTATCGTATAAAGTAAACTTTATGGGGTTTATATTATTTCCATTTCACGTTTCCAATATCAACGTTAGGTTTATAAGTGTAGGCTTAACTTTATTCAACATCTCATTTAGGTTCATAAAGAAATAGTTGATCTGTTTCTGGAATATAAGTTGTTCCCAATGGAAGCTTTCTCATTAGTATGCTAGGGATACCAAAGCTCAATTTGGAGGCTGAAGCATTTAAACCCAACTAAAAAATTTGAATCCAGATTAAGAGATTTACTTATTGATCCAGGTTAAGTGATCAATGGCATTCTGTAAGAGATTTGTAAAATGAACCTGACTATAAATTATGGAACTTGACAGCTTCTACCAAATACCATCACAGACTTCACAAATTCCATTTTTGAAACTTCTGAAAACTGGTACAAGAATTCAAGACACACATAACAGTTTCGTTTCATTTCATTGTGACCAGGGGAATCTCAACACAAATTATTTTGAAAGAAGTCCATAAAACTCATGCTGGTTGGAAACCAATCTGCCTTTCTCCCTCAGAATGGATGCTCAAAACTTTATAGAGGAATTACAAAATCCAGACTATACTATTATTGGCTTCAAATATTGGTTTATTGTATGCACTTCAGCTAATCTATACTGCTCCTTTCCTCTCTGTACTATTTCTTCTAAAAACTGTTATAAGAATTGAAGACACACATAACAGTTTCATTTCATTTCATTGTGATCAAAGGAATCTCAATACAAATTATTTTGAAATCTTTTATTCTGTAAGAAGTCCATAAAACTCATGCTGGTTGGAAACCCATCTGCCTTTCTCCGTCAAGAATGGATGCCTCAAAACTTTATAGAGGAATTACAAAATCATACTAATCTATACTGCTCCTTTCCTCTCTGTCCTATTTCTTGTAATCCTAAACTAACTGGAGTAACGAGCACTTGTAGAATTGAATACAAAAGTGAACCAGAAAGTTCATTCAGACTATGTTCTTATAAAAACAAAAGAAACTCTCACACGATAACCATATTGCTAAGCCATTGTTCAAATCCTGAGGAGCCAAACCATTGGATGTAGAAGGAGACAGCATGGTTGGAAGATTACACTGGCTGCAGTACATCAACATCACCATGAATCTGACATACAGAAACAATACTTCCATGATTCCATCCACAGTCACCAGATTGTTTACTGCAGAAAACC
The DNA here is from genome assembly GCF_041222555.1 of Hakea prostrata. Taxonomy (NCBI): domain Eukaryota; kingdom Viridiplantae; phylum Streptophyta; class Magnoliopsida; order Proteales; family Proteaceae; genus Hakea; species Hakea prostrata. The sequence continues at coordinate 4,108,202 of NC_142601.1, forward strand.
ACCCAAGAAGTATAGTAAGGAAATCTTTTTGGAGGGAGCTGATAGAATCTAAACAGGGAATAAGAATCACCAATGATTTTCATTTTATTAAAATTTCTTTCAGAGAGGGGGAAAAAAAATTTAAACAGGGACGTGGGATCCTCTAGTGCTTATTGGACTAATTCTTTTAGCAAACAATCAGAGAGCTACTTACAAAAATGAAACAGAAGATTTGAACTATAATCAGATTATACCAAGCAGAAGAGATTCTCACATGGATTTAAGCCTCCAAATGCTGCCTTCTACAGCAGATAACCTAGAGACAAATATAATACTAAAGTAAACCAGATTAGTATAGCAAACCAAGATATATTCATAAGGAATATGGGAGAATCTAAATGGGGAAGAAAAATAACCCATGTTTTTCATTTATCTCAAATTACTTTCACGGTTCAAAGTAAATGGGGAGGAAAAGTAAACAAGAACAAAAAAGCCTCAAAGTAATGCTACACTGGCGAATTACGAGAGAAGGGTTCTTGAAATTTACCCAAAAAATATTGGACCTGGACGAGACAGAACAACCAAAACAGCAGCGGATCGCAAATCCTATCATTGGATCTTGGAGAGCTCTCCTTCTTCTTGCTGCTATCATTGGATCTTGGTTCAGATTCAGAGATTTCTTGACGCTTTTTCTTATCATCCATCTTCTGGGCGCGACTCATTCTTTTGTATGCCAATAACCATCCCTCTTCCATTCTGCTATCATCAGGTCTTGGTTCAGATTCAGAGATTTGTTGACGCTTTCCCTTGTCATCCAGCCTCTTGGTATCAGGTGCTGCCAAGCGCCGGTCGTCATCAGAATCCGATGAGCTATCCATGAAGATGATTGTTTCGACGAGAAAGAATCGAAAAGAGTGGAAAGTTCTGGACAAGAAGACCAGAGCAGAAGCAGAGATTTGAAGATTTGAAGAGAAGAAGGCGATGAGGAGATGTTCTGTGGTGCTTCGGCATTTAAAGAGGGAAAAAGGTTTGGAATCTCAGAGCGCCAGTTGAGTTAGCGGTTATGTTAGTTAGCACGTTGCGAGCTCAAGAACCAACCTCATTTTGGCGGGAAATTGGGGGCTTCTTATGAATAAGAGCAAATTAGAAATACAACCCGCTTCTGGAGATAATTATACCTACATCCCCTGGAATTTGTTCTATTAAAATGTCCCCATATGTTTAACCAAAAAAAAAAATGTCCCCATATGTCTAAAAATTAGAATTAAAAAAAATATATATTTGTCATTATTGAATAATTCTTATAGACTAGAAGAAAAAAAAATCGAAATGCAATTCTTGGAAATACTCAGAAAGTTTGCCTTGTGGTCTTTGCGTCTCCTTCGCTGGTTGTCTCCTATGGGTTTCTTGCCGGTGGAAATGCTCAGATTGGCTTGGATAATATGTGACGGCATTTGGCCTTGATAGTATGAGATTGCATTGGTAATCAGCCTACTATCTAGTCTTACGTACTACCTCAATTGAGGACTTAACATAAGAAGGAAAATTTTCCATCGTTAAAGCCTTTGAGCATCGTATATACAATTTTCTGCAACCTTTACCAAAAAAATAATATATATTTCATTCGTATATACATTATTTAGGTGCCCTCCCCCTTCCTTTATCCACCCGAAATCTCCTCCCCGACGCTACCCTTCCTAACTCTCCATGCTACCCAGTCCTCTATTCTCACCTCTGCTTCTCAACTCCTAAGAAATGGGCTTCCCTTGCATCGAATACCCCTCCCCCCATAGTTAGCTCCATGCTAGGAACCCCTCTCTTCTCTGACACCTAAACCATGCTCAAAGATCATGTTGCCTTTGCCCATCTATGCATCAATGTCACAGTGGAGATCCCTCTTCCTTTTTCGATCCACATCAGTGAAGAAAATGGATACTATCACACCCCGCCCAACTGTATCTCGTCATACCAGAATACCAATGGGGGTGATACACTGCAAGACCTAGGTTCAGTGACAATTCCATACAACATATGATATATCATAATTAAAATGACAAGAATAAATCAAGTTCAAGTATCAAATCCCAAATTCTAAAATATTGATTTCTATCATCCAAGGTTCAAATCCAAAAGACATAAAACATTAGGGTATTGAAAATAAAGAGGATAGTTTGTTTGCATCATTATCTAAACTAAACTGGCCTTCTAATGGAATCCAACCCCATAAGAACAATCTTAGTATGAGTATGAAGCTCCATGGGCGTCCACTTCTTCGGTCACTCCTTCAAGAAAGTCTGTTGGCGACAAATCCTCCATTTGGAATGACTCCTCATAACTTGCAGTATATTCTAATAGAAACAAACATATAAAATGAATGAGTTCAACAGAACTTAGTGAGGTCAACTCGGTCACTCCTTCAAGAAAGTCTGTTGGCGACAAATCCTCCATTTGGAATGACTCCTCATAACTTGCAATATATTCTAATAGAAACAGACATATAAAAGGAATGAGTTCAACAGAACTTAGTGAGGTCAACTCAACATTATATCATGCATTCGTTCACAAGATTTCTACACCATACATATAAAATTAATATCGATAATGTAATTAACGATAATGATATGATATATAAATGATATATGAATGATTATAATATTATGCTCCTAACTCTATCATGAAGTCTCTATGGTAGACACGTATTAAATCGTACACCGTCTCCTCTTGTGCGGTCTTAGTCATTCTTCCCTCATGGCTCTGAGGCATGTCTTTTGGGATCTCCGTGGTTGTTGGGTCAAGTCACATCAAACCGTGGCTGGGGTATAAGTCACCACTCTCTCACATCACTGTTTGGCATGAGACTGACACGTGTCAATGATTACTCTAGGCCCAATACACAATCATACGGTCTCGTACTACATATGGTCCAGATAGTTCCCTTATGGCACCAACCAACTCGGTTCAATACCCTTTTCTACTAGAGTCATCGTATCCTATGGCACCAACCAGCTCGGATTACATTGAATCTTAACCCTATTGGTCATTCACATAGAATGGACATGATGCTCTCATATCCTCTCACGGGTTAGCTACCGATCTTGAGCGCCCATGAGTCCTTATCTATTATATGCAACTCTACCATCTTATGATGGTAGTGGGCCTACTTGATGCTCACAGGACCCATCCACTGATATCACGAGTTAACTGGTTTCAATACCCATACCGGAAGGGTAGTAGTACTTGTGATGTTACCTAGCCAAACACTTCTAGACACCTAGCATTCATGTACTTAGGACTAGATGCATACTCATGTAATTTCAATAGGGTAATGGGCGAACCCACAACCCTAGGTGGTAAATAGACATAAGAGAATCTAAGTTTCAAAACCAATCCCACACACATGCTCATATCATCATTCAAAGAATATTAAAAAATAGAAGCAAACATACTTTCTCACCTTTCATTCTTGCGAAATCACAAACATAATCACAAGACAATAAATACTAAAGCAAGGCAAGTTATCAATAATGAAAATTAACTAACATCATTAAACATGCAATATAAGATTAAGTATATTGCTCACATTTCAATTTGATTCCGTTCTACAAAGTCCCAAATTTCTCTGTCACAAGTCAGTGAATAAATTCAAAATAAACCAAACATGTAAGATAATTAATAGGTATAAATTAGAAGTCAATTGGGTTTCAAAAGATATTCCAAAATCATCCGACAAAAACCAAATATGAAAACTAGGTTCACACCTGCCGTTCTCAACCTAGTTTGGCGAAAAGTCACTATTTCGCTGATTCGAAGTTGAATTGAAACGAAACTTTGGGAAGGTCTAATTGGCAACAACAGGATCCTAAAGGTACCTTCAATTTGACCCAATTAGATCTAAATTAAAAAAAAAACCCCAAATTTGGTTCTCTAATTGCCCACGGGCGTCTCAGAGAGTCAGAACGGGAAATCTTTTGCAACGATTTGCACAAACAATTCTCTCATACTAGACGGAAGCATCAATACAACTATTTAAGAGCATTCAATATACCTAACATGCTTCAATTACCAAAAACCCACATTCTAAGTGAAGAACACCCCACAAAACTATGTTTAAAGAAGAGGGTTTAACAACTCTCACCTCTTTCAATGTTCTCGCGACGATTCGGGTCACAAAGCACCTTTGGTTGGATGGAATCTACTCTTTCCTTGGTTTCTCTTCTTCCCAAAACCTCAGCCCTACTCTAGCATTAGAAAATCTGTTTAGAGGTGAGTTGAAACATAAAATAGGTTTTTAAAACCCGAAATCTTGATTATCTCGTAACTAGGGATGGGCAGGGGGGGTTGGGTCACCCAACTGGCTACTCAACTAGTCCATGTTTGGACCCCCATATGGAGTACATTCCAGTGATTTTTGGCTTGAATGAAAGGTCTTTCAGTTATCTACATTTTGATATATTTACCTCGTCAATCGGACTCCCAATAGTCAGTTTAATGACGTGCCAAAATTTTCTTTTAACGCCAAAGTGATTGACCTTCTCTCTCTTAAAATCCTGGAGAGATGTTGAGTCATCACTAGGGTCATCCACAATCATTGGGTGCACTTCCGAACTTTTGGGCTTGACTCAAATGACCCACAGTTGTCTCCTACTCGAGGCTCGGGTTTGCAATCCTGACATCATGGTTTAAGGGGTTAGAAACCCATGGGATTTCATAGACACAACTTCAAGCATGAGGTGAAATACGACTAAAAGGGCCTCGCCTTTTGTGTAAAAGTTTTGGCCATCGTCCTTGCACAGTGGACAACCCGAGGGTCTCTAGCCTTTTTCATTGGTCTTTGAAGAGGTTCTCCTTTCAACATGTAGTAGGCAAACCCTCTTGTGGGTGGAAAGTTTTATCGCCGACGTCCTTGGAGCCGTGTAGCTTCCAAGCATCCAAGAACGGATCCAATTAGTCAAAACTACTTTGCCTTCTATCAGGTGATGATTGTCACATCCCGCCCTAAATCCACCAAGGGGATACCCTATCTGGATTACCCGGGGAGTGAATTACAGTCCCGCCGATCAAGTTTAGGAACGATCATAGTCACTTAGCACAATAATATAATCAAAAGCAAGAACAATTCCTCGTATCCAAATAATTTAATAATAAAAGTCGAGAAAGTACCTCAGAAGGATTCACAAATAACATCAGAGTGCGGAAAGGATTTCATTAGTATAAACAATCAAGTGTGAAAAGGAGGGAGGAAATCCATCCTATAATATTAGCGGAAGATGAAACGATTAAAAATAAAGGTTACAACCAATTCACCAAATAACAAGTGAAACAACTAAGCTATAGTCTCGACAATTCAAATAAAAAGGTTAAAAAGGGAATGAGGCGACATCCCATCCCTAACACACAAATATAAAACTAAACTGCTACAAACAAGTCCCGATCTCGGTCTACTCGTCTTTATCAACTGGTTCATCGCCACCAGTATGATACAAGTCTTCAACTCGGCCTCCGAGGGGTTGATCGCCACAATCCAACAAGTGGTAGTACCTGCAGAAAAGTCTAACAAAATATGTTGCAAAAAGGAGTGAGTTTGAAAGAACTCAGTAAGGTAGTCATTCCATAAAATATAAACCATATGATACAAGCCATAACATGATGCAATATGAAATGGAACACATGATGCAAGTATGGTTCTAACTCTATGAATGCTGGTCTCTAAGGTAGACATGCTTTAAATCATAGCACCGTACTTCTCTGGGTCGTCAGTCACTCTCTCATTTCCATATCTTGGGAATGCCAGGGGAAGATCGATAAAGTCATCAAAAAAGCCGTGGTAAGGGGATCGGTCACCGCTCTCTCACATCACCATTTGGTCAAGTACTGGCTCATGTCACAGTAAAGCCTAGCCCAATGCAAGTCATCTACTCAGTCGGTCAAGTCAGATTCAGATATGTCCATTCCTCGCCCCCGGCGATCCTTTCCGGTATCCTTCACACTAGAGTCAGCGAAATCCCGGATTTCGGACTCATCAACCCTATTGGTCATCCACATATAGTAAACGGGAAGCTCTCACGTCCTCTCATGGATTGGTTACCGGTCTTGAGCGCCTGTGAGCCCAAGTCTATCCATATGCAACTCTACCAATAAATGGCCCCTTTCAGGTATCCGTAGCATGGTTTATGTCCCCTACCGGATTGGTTACCGGCCTAGAGCGCCCATCCAACCATACACTACCACGGGTTGTTCGGTGTCAATGCCCTTCCGATTCGGGTCTGACACGACAAGGATAAACCTAGCCACCCAACTAGACAGTCCTATGTATGTCATCCAATAACCCGGGAAAGAGTCGATAGGCACCTTCGGAGAACATCCCATACTATTCCCTCCGAAGCCCAAGGACAGAAGTGTCAGTAGGACACCCCCCCAATCCCAAGTCATACGTAAGCAATCACATATCCAATCTCATCATTTCTCATGCATCCAATGCATATCCATAATAGTAATCAAATCATGATATTGAAACGAATCATTATAAACGTAAGCAAATCAAATTGATAAAGTAACACAACAAGAGTATAAAGATTTAAATGCTACTGTTCTAACACATATGTAACAGTCTCATAATGATTGAAAGAAAATCAAGAGATTTCATTCTTTAAATAAAACACAATTCAATATTTGATGACTTATATGTTTATGGAGATAACCATCCTTACCTTGGGTTGAATTGATGATGAATTGAGAATACCAAGAATTAGTCCAAAAGAATTGTTAAGACCCTAAACAAACATCAATAATAAGTTAGAGAAGAATTCGGGAAGATCGAATGTCAAACGGATCAAAACGGAGCAAGGTTGCTGTCAGTAACAACTTTGGTCGATGGTATCGACCAAAAGGATTGACCAAAATTGTCTTCGGGACAGAATAGTGGATTTTGGTCTGAAATGGGTCTTCCGGGGTTCGGATCGATCCGAAACTTGGAGGGATGATTAATAACAATGTAAGAACACTACCTAGCAAGTATTATCACAATCCATTGGTCCAAATGAAAACCCCCAAATTGAGGTCCTATGTTCTAAAGACAAGAATCCTAGCATTCATGAGAAATTGATGTAATTGAAAGGGAAGCTAGAGAATTAGTTGGGGAATAGGTTAGGAACATGATTACAATCATTTGCAAGGCAGAGATTAGACTAATCATACTCCACATCTCAGTTTAGGATAAGAAATCAAGTTGTTAAGCAAGGAATCATGGTAATGTATATGTAAGGATCAAAATGCAAGTGAAGCATAGCAAGAATGAAGAAAAAGCAAGTATAAATGGGAAGAGACATTCATGGCAAGGTGTTTGCAAGGTTGCAGCACCTTGGCCATGGTCTCATCAGTAAAAGAAGAAGGGAAGTGAGTAGAATAGAGAGCAAGAGAGAGAATCATACCTTAGAAGATGGTAGTTGGAGAAGAGAGACAAGGATTCTTGTAGAAGGTCATCACCCAAGCTAAGGAGGAGCCTAAGAGGAGCCTTCCCACGTTCTCAGGTGTTGAAATGGGTAAAATATCGTTCTAGGTTCGAGGTTTCACTTAAATAGAGGAAGGAATATCCAAAAAGCATCTTTTTCTCGATTCTGGGCAACTTTGGTCGATGGTCCTTGGTTGATGGCATCGACCAAAAGGATCGACCAAAACAGGTAACAGGTTTCAGCAGAAAATCCAGAAATAGTTCAGCAACTTCGAACAGGGATTCGGAGGGCTATACAAGGTCAAATTGAGTGAGGTTTTCTCCTACAAGTCAATCAAGAAGTCTAGTTTCCAGAAATACCTTTGGATCAAGTATGTGAGGTCATTAGGTCCACCAAATAAGCTCACCTTCTTTGATGCGCAAGCAGGATTTGCCAGACATAGTTCAGCAACTTCGGACAGGGATTTGGAGGGCTATATGGGGTCAAATGGAGTGGGGTTTTCTCCTACAAGTCCATCAAGAAGTCTAGTTTTGGGAAATATATTCGGATTGAGCACAGGATTTCATTTGGTATTTCAACTAATTCACCCCTCTTCGGTGCGCAGATTCAAAACTAACACTGACAATGCTCTCAAATGAGGGGCATCATCGTCAATGTCCATGGGCTTGGGTTCCGACACCAAATCATCAATCAAAAGGGTCCTCAAGTCTCTTTTACCCCCACGGGTCTTCGGACCTACAAACATAATAGGTCCCAGGCCGGGTCAAGGTTAGGATAAGGCCAGACAGTACAGGTCTACCCTAAGGGAAAGGTCTGGCATGGCTTCCTAAGGTTTTCAAAGATAATAATATTGAAATTAAAGTCCAACTTTTAAGGTCTAAAATTGAACCAGTCTTTCTTTATCCCAAAATAAATAGGGTGTCCGGGCTAGGTTTGGGCTGAATGTTACAATGATAGCCCATCGACTCCCCTTGCTTGCAAAAGGATCAATGCTATCTCGATATCTACGACCAATCCCATTGCACTACAACTTATGCTTCCTGATTGATAACCATGATGTAATGCCATACCATAGGTAGCATTGCTCTGCCCCATTTTGACTCTGTGGTCACTTGCCTTTTATATGATTCCCCTTTGCTTGAGCCCCTTCTTTCCTCTTTTGGCTCTCTTCCCTTTCCCTAGCCTTTATCGCATACCCTGGTGTCTAATCCTTTCCATCTTCATGAAAGCCCTGCTTCTTTCTCTTGCTAACATCACTCTCTGACCTCTTGTTCTTTCTGTCTCCCTCCTGTGGGCTCTCTAGTGAGCCCTCCCCCAATCTTGCCCAACCCATTTTGCCTTCTTGGCCACCTCTCTTCTTTCCTCTCCATCACCTCATCCCACTGATTTCTGGTTAACTTGAACTTTGGGCCATTTATTCTCTAATCTCTCTCCCCCTCTAGGCCCAGCCCCCATCTCTCCCCTTGTACCCTCAATTCCTCCTTCTCTCTTGGCCCACTTTCGACCTTGCCCTCCCTTCAACTCCAAAACCCCCTAGCCTCTCCACTCTCTCAGTGCACCCCCTCTCCAATCCCAAGCCCAGCCCTCTCCCA